>NW_027509182.1:11922500-11982500 GCF_051911475.1 Siphateles boraxobius
CAAGGGTGTAGTTACATTCTTTAAAGCATTAAGATTTTTTTTTTCACAGAAAAAACTTTTAAATACGTAATTTTGGTGATCAAGGATGAGTTTTAAGGGATAAAATGATTGACTACAGGGGGAATTATGTTAAAAATGTTTGTTCTTAACTTCAGAGTTAGCGGAGTCAGAGTTCAACGTTAGCCAAAAATCTGATCTGTTTGCTGCGTTTACAGGAATGAACAGGAAAATAGTGATCAATTATGCAAACAAAATTCAATTCTACGGTAAAGCAGCTCTAAGTCAGAAAAGAATCTGTAACTGGCAGTGGAGATTTTGTAGTTTGATGCTCTCCGAGCAATACAAAAATCTGAATAGTATTGACTAAATAGGTTGAATGGCTGTTTGGAATCATAAATCATGTTTGGCCTCTTTTAATTTTCTCCATGACAAGCAAGTGTTCAAAACAGTGCTGAATTTTGTGTACCAAAGTAACCAGAGTATTTCTGCTTTTCTATAAGCAAATAGTGCATTTTCATTTAGCAATTTTTTATCACAAGGATCTGACCAAACAAATGACATTGGACAGAAGGGATAGGTGTTGCATGACAGTATCTCAGTTCACAAGCATCAAAATAATGGGCGGCACAACAGTACTCTCCAGTTTATATTCTACTGTAATGCTATTGTAAATGAATTTAACTCCTGCAACGGCTTTTCATGTCCCAAATTTTGTATCTCCAAATGAAAAGCTAACGTGTTGCTTCAATTCCATTGTATGTCAAATATGTCAACTCTAAATGCCCCGAGCTGCATTGACAGTCCGTGGAAGGTCCTGCGATAGTGTAAACCAGGCTCGAAGTCGACATGATTGACAGGTTTGCTATTGGTGGATCTCATGTGATTGACAGGTTGCCATCAGAGATGTCGTTGCAGGAGGGAGGGAAAGATATTTTGATTAAAGATAACAAGGAACATGGATAATAAAAATAATGATTTTCATGGATAAATCATTTGTAATAAATACTGTCATAATATTCCATACAAAAAATAAGAACTGTCAATTTTGATTTCATGGTGACTAAATGAACGTTAGAAAAAAATGGCACTGTGAGCACCTCTGATGATGGCTCTGATTTTAATCGAAAACTCACCAAGCTGAGCATTTTGACATATTTTTAAACTGTTTTTAACCGTTTAGGCGCAAACCTGGGCAGTCGTGGCCTAATGGTTAGAGAGTAAGACTGGTAACCCAAAGATTTCGGGTACGATTCTCAAAACCAGCAGGAAATGACTTGAGCAAAGCAACTAAACCCCAATCGCTCCCTGGGCGCCACAGCAAAAATGGCTGCCCACTGCTCTGGGTGTGTGTTTGTCAATGGGTTGCAGTGTGTGTGTGTGTGTGATTACTACTCACCACTCCAATGTGTGTGTGCACTACCTTGGATGGGTTAAATGCAGAGTATGGGTTACCATACTCAGTGTTGGGAAAGTTTACTTTCTACATGAACTAGTTCAAAGTTCATTCTTTAAAATTTCGAACTAGTTCATAGTTCCTTTTTTTTTGCATATGTTGCTGCGAGCTATTATTTTTCAAAATTATTGCCACAGCCCATATATAGAACCACAGACAGCAATTATTTTATCGACGGCCAAAGTTTGCACAGAAATGTACGATTTTTCCCATCCTCACCGACCTTGTCATAAAACTCGTTTAAATGATCATACGACGCCTCTTGCTGCTTTTTGTGTTGATGACACATGCGGCGGTGCGACACTGATGCTAGTGTTGCCAGATTGGGTGTTTTTCTTCTAAATATTAAGGCCTGTTTACGGTGTGTTTTATCCGGGTTTTCGCTCTATAGAAATCTGGCACTCTATTGAACGAAGTTAAACTGAGAGAGTGTGCTGTTCACAGACACAGGAATGAACGAGTTCACAGTAACGTTCATCAGGCAGTAATACAGTACGTTCAGTTCACGTTCGCCCAAAATATGAACGTGTTCATGAACTATCGTACAATGAACGCGTTCAGGCACAACACTGACCATACTTGGCCTTCACGTCATGTAAAAGTCTGTGTTTCACTGCGCACACAGAATGCCGCTGAGGAAACAGTACCACTCTCACGGCTTAATGCAGTATTAATAACTCCTTTTATTATTTAGCAACAGTAGACTGTATTTTACGATAATCTCTGATCTAGCTGATTTGGACGTTGGGTTTGGGTTTTTAGGGAGGAAGAAAGCGCACCGCTGTAAAGGAAAGAAATGCACTAAAATCACACAGCCCAGTTTCTTGCTGTCGTTGCGATGTCTTCGCTCTCCTCAAAGATGCTGCAAATGTATTGTCATTTTCAGACACAAGGCAGAACTGCAAGACCGGTGAATGTAGTGAAGTAATTTCAGCTGAAAGTCTCGCGAGTTTTGCTTCATCTGATCGGCTCTTCGGTTCGGTCTTTATAGAGATCATCGATCAAACTATATAAAGCTATTATAGGCAGATAACGATCGGCGCCCAATCAATCAGAGCGCTCTTTTACTAGCTTGTCAATTTGCACAAAACTACTATTACCTGGGGTTGTTTCTACAGGCCATTTTGTAGAAGGTAAAAGACGCTATAAAATATATTTGCATTCATAGGCATACATTTTGATCTAAACACACTAACAATTTTATGTTTATTATGTTTAATAAACATAACATTTTGCAAAAGCAATTTTTGAAGGGTACAAAAATAATACAGCCCAAATTGTGCTTGTGAGGATACACAGAGGAAAGCCTTACTACTATTATTAGTGTAGCAATGAGACCGTGAACAAAGCAGTAGTTGTTTAAATATGATTTAGGTTCACCAAGCGGTCATATTATAATTATTAAGTTATCTTGCGTCTTCCACATAGTATTTTATGTTTCGCCTGGGACAGAGGACAGTCTCACTTAGATATTCAACTGCAAACCCACTGATCTGCCACTTAACATCATATTGAGCAAAACCCAACACAACGGTAGATCTACAATATTGGCCTGATATCAGTTCACACATCGTGTTAGTTGGGTAACTTACTATCCAACAAGCTACAGTATTAAACAAGCTACCAAACAAGCTAACGTTGTAATCGCTAACATAGAAAAATACATCGGCTTTCATAATTTTTTTGTCATGACTAATTTATTAATGACTCAGCATCATCTGTATTAAAGAGAAAAGAATAACTTCATCCAATGTTTAAAGAGAATAAAATAGCCATGACAGCCTCCTTACTTTTTTTTGGCCCTTTTACGTTTGTATTGTTTTACTACTTACACAATTATTTAAAGCAGGGGTCACCAAACTTTTTTCTCTGGGGGCCACATTATCGTTCCTGACTGTTGATGGGGGGGCCGGGGCCGGGTCAGCTATATAACATAGAATTGTATAACCCAGACCAAACTGACCACCAGCAGGCCTCATTGTGTAGTAGAGATTACTAGCCTGGCACAGCCGTATTTGTTTATCTTTACTAGTTGTTTGCAAAAGTAGTAATCGAGTCTTTCCATGGGTAGCTAGTAGGTGAGCCACCTTATAGCTAGCTCGGACAGCAGCCTGGTTGACCTGAGTTTGGCGAAGGAATACATTCTGTTGTGCAGCCAGTCCGCCTTTCATCCTCCGAATCCTGTCTTCTCTTGCTTGCCCTCGCAGGCTAGCATACTCCTTTTGGCGGGTTTCGTGGTGACGACACAGATTATATTCTTTGAAAACCACCTCACTTTCTTTACATATAATACCAACTGCACGTTCCTTACACTGAACAAAAAATAATCGTTGGTCCACTGCTCTTTGAAAACTCAGCACTCTCTATCAACTTTTCGTTTAACGCTGGCCATTTTGCTGTCCTGAACACTGACAGTTCTCTGCGCGTTCGTTGTTGTCTCTGCGCGATCTCGAGCATGTCGGGTGACGACAATTCGGCAAATATAGTTCATTTTATAACTAAATATAAATTTTTATCTGAAAAAAATCAACAAAATACCAGATGCAGAAATGTTATTATTTTCCAAAAAGCAATTAAAAAAAAATAGGCCATGACGACTTTTGGGGATTGCCGGTTCAAGTAGTTTTGGGGAGGGCCAGTCAAAGGGGGGTGGCGGGCTTTAGTTTGGTGACCCATGATTTAAAGTATCTTTATATTATTTACAATACACAGCGTGGTTTTTAATGATATTTTTAGGAGGGGACAAGACACCCCTCAGATGGGTTAAGTCCTGACCAAGCCGATGCTAGCATGCGAATGCATTCCAGAGAAAGATCCTCAACAATTAATGAGGTGGTTGATTTAAAAGAAGCTCTGGTAGCTATTATATTTTCCCACCTTCCATGTAAATCTAATCCCGTTTAGATAGGACTTTAAAAACAGCTGATGACCAGGGCCGATTATATCCTGTCAATCAAAAGGGAGCGGAAAAAAACGTGTTCAGATTGCAACTCATACAGTGTGCATAGAAAATCTCTCTTGTGTCAAATTTAGGGCAAGCCAACCCCACAATAATGCATTAAAAGTAAAAAAAGAAGAAAAGAAAAAATAGCAACGTTTAAAGCGGGCTCTATAGACCATTTGTGAGCAGACTTCACAGTTACGCAGGCAAACAGTGGTAACAAGTGGAGGAAAATGGGAAAAATCCACGGAATAAGAGAAAAAATAGTGTGCTTTTGGACACATCTTAGTGTGCCTTTGGATGTCACAAACGAAATGCAAAAAAGATGGTCTTCATATTTATTGAATACCGTCGTTGAAGACGCTTTGTGAAAGTAAACATTTATGGTTGCAAGTCACATACCGGACTGATGAAACCTGCGATGATTATTCTACTATTAAAGCATTTTTTTAGTATAAACAACAGATCTACATAATATTCATATATGGAGTTCATATGGGCATTATAGCTTTACAGTTACAGCGTGAAATTATATTTAAACCTAAAACGTTTTATAACATTTAAACATAACGTTTTTAGGCCTACCTCAAAATTTTGAGTTTTTTCTTGCCATTGTGAGTAGATATCACAATTCTATAGAAAGTCAGAATTGGGGGATATAAACCCATAATTCTGAGGGGAAAATGACAGATTATGGAGTTAATATCATGCAATTCTGATATTTCTTCTTAGAATTGTGATATATAAACTCGGAAATGCAAGGGGAAAAAAGTCAAAATTGTACTGCAGTACTGGCATTTTCTGCCACCAGTTAGGCTCCGCCCACAAAACGCATCATCGATATTTGCAAACACATTTAAATGGTCTTTTTGACCCAATGAATCACTCGTAGTTCAAGCCATGGTTGCCAGGTCTGAAACACGAATGAACATCAGAAGGTATGTTGAAAGATACTGTAAAACTTAGCGAAATTAATCATGTAATCGCTCAATCACTGTTTCAACCGTGGAAAGACGTCAATAAAAGCTTGCGAACAATATGTCACTTAACATTGCATTTACCTCATGTTATCCAGTGTTCACAGTTAGTTAGCTATGTATGTTTGAATAAATTTACACAATAAAAATTTAATTTTTATTGTGTAGGCTAATTATTTTATCTGAAAATAAATAGCAGTTAATACTAATATAACAGCTCGCTGTTGTTAATTTAACCTCTAATATTATAGTAATGTACTAAATGAGAGTTTGCAGCATGTATAGTTTGCAGCATTATTTGGGAGAGCTTAAGAAAATCAAACTATCGCGTTATCGGTATCGGCAGATATCATTCTGAATAGTTGGTATCGACTGAGAAATTTAGAAATCGTTGCATCTCTACTTGAGACATCCCTTTATGGGATTTACAAACGTGGGCTTTTTGTCTTTTTGTCTTAGGAGCCAACAATATTTACAGTACAAAATGGCAAGTTTTAAGTTAAGTGAATAGACAGGGACAGGGTGAATCTTTTGGAAAAATGGCTAACATACATCTTTGAATAATAATTTAAACAGAGTCATAACAACAATCATTTGAATGCTTAAAAGGGCATTATTAGGGAGGGCAGGTTGCTGCATCCACAGCAATGACAGATGATAGAATTAGAAAAGGAGAGAATTTTGTTTGTGTGGAGAGAACACAGGATTAAAAACTTTCAAGGAGAACCGTGAGGAACTTGGAAAAACTTTCTCCATACACAGCTTTGTTCGTTTTCTGTAGCAAGTGTGTGTGAGACAGAGATAGAGAGAGAGAGACAGCCCACGACTCCTTTTTTTTTATCTCCTCAGAAGCTGCTACAGAAAGCCATGCTGCTGTCTCCAACTCAGAAAACCCTGAGAATATGCAATGCTTAACGGTGAGTGCCAACTTTCCCTTTTTCTGTTCTGTGTGGCTTATGGTCTGAGATTGACCCTAGAATGTTGAGTAAGGTGCACTCACTGTTAAAAATTTACTGTTTTCCAAATATTTTGTTGAACAAATTATCTGCAGCTGCCTTGATGAATTTATTGAAACTGAAACTGTTGCTCCTTGCCTCTTTTTGTTTTATTTTTTTCTTTGTTCTTATTTATCTCAGGGGACACCTATTACTGGAATGGCTACTCCAGTCCAGTGTTCCCAATATCGTGTAAATCATATAAAGGCACGTGTGCATTTGGCTATTCACTTAATGTTGCATTATTCCCTTTGCCCCTATTTTTTACTTCTGACACCGTTGACTTGGTCTGTCTGTCTAGTATCATGACGTTGTGTGATAACTTTACTACTGTCTCTTGTGTGTTCCAAGACTTTAATTTTAATCGGAGAAACATCGAATCGTATAAGAAATCATTTAAGCTAAAATGTTTAATTGCTTTATTACTGTTAATGTCAGGAAATGTACAGCCAAACCCAGGCCCAGACACCCCTATAGGCTTTGACACACCGGCAGATTTTAAAGAAAGGTCAGGCCTTGGTTTCTTTCATTTGAATGTACGCAGTCTTGTTCCTAAATTGGACATATTGCGTATCTGGGCAAACTCCACAGATTCTGATGTAATTGTCCTGTCTGAAACCTTGTTAAGTAAATTGGTTTCAGATAAAGAAATCAATATAAGCGGTTATAATGTTTTTAGGACTGACCGCCCTAATAGAGATGTGGGTGTAGCAATCTACATCAAAAACCAGTGTCAAGTTAATGTATTGCTATCAATATCGTTAGTTAAACAGTTTGAATTTTTAGCCTTGGAGCTCAAAGTCTCAAAATCACTTTGTATAACGGTCGTTGGTTGTTACAGGACACCCTCAGCTGTTAGCGGTGCTCTGCCCTCCTTAATGCAGCTCCTTTCGGATTTTAACTCTAAGGAAGTTAAAAATAGAACACAGCGAGTTAAGGTGAATGGTTGTCTTTCTGAAAGGCGTGTCTCTTCCACTGGCTCTCCGCAGGGTTGTGTACTTTCACCTCTACTATACATTCTCTACACTAACGATTGTTGGAGCCATTATAGCAATAGACACATCCTGAAATATGCTGATGATACAGTTATTGTCAGTTTACTGCAGAAACATGAATCTCAGCATGGGCCAGTGGTTGAAGAGTTTGTCAGTTGGTGCGACAGGTCTTTTCTCCAGCTTAACACCTCTAAAACCAAGGATATGCTCATAGATTTTAGGAGAAAACAACTTGGTTCTCCTCTACCCACCTATATAAAAGGAATCAGCATAGAGGTGGTAGAGCAGTATAAATATCTGGGTACTGTGATAGACAGTAAACTCAAATTTGACATAAACACAGAGATGATCTGCAAAAAGGGACAACAACGATTGTACTTCCTAAGGAAGCTTAACTCTTTTAATGTTGATAAGGTTATCATGTCTTTATTTTATAAATCTTTTATTGAATCTGTCCTTTCTTTTGCTTTTATTGCCTGGTATGGGGGCATCAGCCTGAGGGAGAAAAATAACCTCAGCCATATTGTGAAGGTGGCTGGTAAGTTAATAGGCTGTCCACAGGTTTCCTTGACAAATATTTATGAGAGGCAGGTTAGGAGGAAAGCAGATGCCATATTGGACTGTGTAAATCACCCCCTTCATTGTTCTTTTGAGGTCCTCCCCTCAGGTCGGAGATTTAGAGTCCCTTGTTTTAAGTCCAATAGGACAAAGAACTCCTTTATACCAAGTGCAATTAGGTTGCTAAATTTGCACAATTCTTTGACCTAGATGAGTAGTAGTGTATAAGTTTTTAATTAGTAGTTTGTGTTGTTTAATTGTATGTGTATGTGGTGTGTACCTGTTGTGTTACCTGTATGTTTACCTGGCTGCAAGACAAGTTTCCCTTAGGGGACAATAAACTGAAACTGAACTGAACTGAACTGGAATTAGTAGTCTTCGGAGACCTAAATTGGAATTTGTTACAACCAATATCTGATGATTTCAGAGCTAATTGTGATTCACTAAACCTTTTTCAAATTGTTGACAGTCCCACACGGCCAAACATTAAAAACCCGGAAAAATCATCACTATTGGATGTAATTTTAACTAACGTTCCTCATAAGTAATGTAGGATTACAAATTTTATTTAAATGTTTAATTGAGCTTCCAATACAATAGTATAGAAACTGAGAAAGTTTAGTAGACTGAATTTAGATATCAGAGTATCAGCAAGAGATTCATTGCCAGTCCTGTTCAGAGCAAAGTTGATCAGAGCACTGAGACTATTACCTTTTGTCTTTATGCACTGCCTGGCCATTAAGATAATGTGAAGGTATCAGTGAAGAGTCTGGCTGATTGGATTAGGATATTTACATTACAATGGTATGCTGATTGGATTAGGATTGGTAACACTCAGTCTAGGGCACGTTTCTCATTTACATGCTTTTGTTTCAGAGTGTCTCCACCTTTATGTAACTAGTCCCCCTTAAAGGGTATATGAACTACTGTATACTGCTTTTAGTTAGACTTGGGTAAAATTTTGGACTTGGTGACTACAGCATCGCAACAGCAAAGTCTTCAATAAAGAGTAACTTCTGCATTGAAAGATATCCCAACGTCTCCTGGTTTTTCGCTTCTAAGTCTCCTACACTTAAGAAGAACAAGGTTTACAACAGTACTTAACTGCTTCCATATTTGCAAACGACATTAGTGACCACTGTGTCGTAGCAACAGTTAGAAATACTAACATATCAAAAACTAAACCACGTAGTATAGTCAAGCGAAATATGAAGCACTTCTCAGAACAAAAATTCCTTCACGATTTTTCTATTTTTGATTGGGGTAAAATTAATATCAGTGCAGATGTTGAAAGTGCCTGGAACCTCTTTCATGAGGGGTTTATCAACATAATTAATAAGTCTGCTCCATTAAAGAAATATAGAGTTAAAGGCCGAAACTGTGCTTGGTTTTCTCCAGATTTAGCAAATATCCTACATGAGCGTAATGTGGCATGGTCAACAGATGACAAACAGCATTGTGTGGCCCTTTTTATTGACCTTGCTAAGGCATTTGATACAGTGGACCACATAGTGCTTAAGCAAAGACTGTGTAGGGCTGGACTCTGAGAACAAACTGTCAGCTGGTTTGTTAATTACCTTACAGACAGAACTTAGTGTGTGCAGGCGGATAGCATCACCTCTCGCTATCTTAAAATAACAAAAGGCGTGCCTCAGGGGTCAGTCTTGGGGCCATTGCTTTTCATCCTTTATATAAATAACATTGATCATAAAGTATCTAAAGGAAAATTTCATTTTTATGCAGACAACACTGTACTGTATTGCTCAGCACCTACAGCAGACCAGGCCCTCTCCCAATTACAACTTGTTTTTAACACTCTTCAACAGAACCTTTATGATGTAAAACTTGTTTTAAATGCTGAAAAAACAAAAGTCATGCTTTTTTCGAATTCAGAACCCAAATCAATTCTGCCTTCAATCCTCACTACTCAGGGTATGAAGATTGAATGTGTTTCTAAATACAGATAACGTCTCGGTTACGAATGTAACCCTAGTTCCCTGATAGGGAACGAGACGCTGCGTCAAACGCTGTGGGAACGCCCCTGCGTTGTGCGTCATGAAGCACGTATGGAATCAGCCCAATGGAGAGATGGAACGTCATAGGCGGGTGACGTCATCGACCAGGAAACTATAAAGCACCCCATAAACACAAGCGCAACAGCTTCTGATAGGCCTGAAGGAAGCGCTAGCGGGATAGCCTGCATATGGTGGAATGACGCAGCGTCTCGTTCCCTATCTGGGAACTAGGGTTACATACGTAACCGAGACGTTCCCTTTCAAGGGAACTCGAGCTGCGTCAAACGCTGTGGGAACGCTAATACCCACGTCGCCATAGGACCAAGTGACCGCCATGTGAGAACTAGCGCACAGAGGACGAGAGCACCTGTGCCCCAGGGGTAGAACTTAAGTCTAGGTCGTAGAACTTAATGAAAGTATGCGGTGAAGACCATCCAGCCGCATCACAAATGTCACTGAGGGAAACTCCTGACAGTAAGGCTTTAGAAGCCGCCATACTCCTGGTAGAGTGGGCTCGTACAGCCAAAGGTGAAGGCTGACCAGCCGACTCATAGGCAAGTGAGATAGCCTCGACCACCTACTTGGTCATTCTCTGTTTAGACGCGGGACACCCCTTCTTGGGTGGCCCAAAGCACACAAATAGTTGTTCTGACTTCCTCCACAGGGCAGTTCTGTGGACATAGGCGTCTAACACCCTAACAGGGCAGAGTAAATTAAGTTTCTCCTGGTCAGACGACAGAAATGGAGGAGGATAAAAGGCCTGCAGAACTGTAGGTCTAACAACATTAGTAGGGACCTTGGGAACGTAACCTGGTCTAGGATGCAGAAAAGCCTTAACCATGCCAGGCGCAAATTCCAGGCAAGAGGGTGAAACCGACAGAGCCTGCAAATCTCCGATTCTCTTTAGTGAGGAGATAGCAAGAAGAAAGATAGTCTTAAATGTGAGAAACTTCTCAGGAACTTCTTCAATAGGTTCAAGAGGAGCTAGGGAAAGACCTTCTAATACGATGGCCAGATCCCAGGCCGGCACCCTCGTACGAACTGCTGGCCTCAGCCTCAGTGTGCCACGAAGGAAACGAGTTATAAGCGGGTGTCTCCCAAGAGAAACTCCACTGAAAGGGACGTGGTAAGCAGCCAGTGCCGCCACATACACCTTTAGTGTGGAGGGGGATAGCCCTGTGGAGAAGTGCTCCTGCAGGAATTCCAGCACTGCACCCACTGGGCAGTAACTGGGTCCTGCAGGTGCTCTCCACACCAAGAAGTGAAGAGTTTCCACTTCAAGGCATAAAGCTTCCTCGTGGATGGAGCTCTGGAGTGAAGAATGGTCTCAACAACCTCGGTTGAGAGACCAGAGTTCATGAGCTGGGCCCCCTCAGAGGCCAAGCCCACAATACTGGGCGGGGGTGAAATATCATGCTGCCCGCCTGAGAGAGTAGATCCCTCGTGACCGGGAGCTCCAAGGGAGAGCCGTCCAGGAGAGAAATCAGGTCCGCAAACCATACTCGGGCCGGCCAGAACGGGGCTACTAATAGTAGGCTGACCCCGTCCCGGCGAACCCTCTCCAGAACTCCAGGTAGCAGAGCAATCGGGGGAAAGGCGAACAGACGTGACCTCGGCCACGGCTGCACCATAGCGTCCAACCCCAGAGGGGCTGGATGGCTGATGGAAAACCACAGATGACAATGCGTGGTCTCCTTGGAAGCGAATAGGTCCACCTCGGCGCGACCGAAACTCAACCAAAGGAGCTCCACCACCTCGGGATGGAGTCTCCAATCCCCCGGTCTCGGCCCCTGTCTCGACAGGGAGTCTGCTACCACATTCAAATGCCCAGGAAGATACATTGCTCTCAGAAATAGTAACCTCCCTTGGGACCACAGGAGGATCTGACGGGCCAACTTGTAAAGCCGGCGAAACCGCAGGCCCCCCTGATGATTTATATAAGAGACCACCGACGTGTTGTCTGGCTGAACTAACACATGATGACCTCTCAGGTCTGCTAGGAAGTGTTTCAGAGCCTGGAACACCGCCAACATCTCTAGACAATTTATAAGCCGTGATAGATGATGGTCCTGCGACAGCCCTTGGGCTGGACGACCACTCGTGACCGCCCCCCACCCTGTGAGGGAAGCATCCGTCGTTAGCGTTACGCGACGACAAAGAGCCCCCAACACAGGCCCTTTGAATAGGAACCAAGTTTCTTTCCACATGACCAGAGCACGAAGGCAGCGCCGCGTGACTTTGACCGTGCGGAGCGGATTTCCCCTCGGGGAGAATCCCTTGGTCCTGAGCCACCACTGTAGCGATCTCATGTACAACAGGCTGCAAGGTATAACGTCGGACGCTGCTGCCATCAGACCCGACAGTCTCTAAAACTGTTTTACAGTAAGTAGCTGGCCTAGCTTTACTTGTTTCACAGCTGAGAGAATCGAAACGATGCGGGTCGGAGCGAGTCGCGCCTGCATCGAAACCGAAATCCAAACGACACCCAGAAAAGTGGTCTTCTGAGGAGATAATACACTTTTCTTTGCGTTCAGCCTCAACCCCAACTTCCTGATATGAACGAGAACGACATCTCAATGTCGAACCGCCGTCTGCTCTGTCTGAGCTAAAGTCAACCAATCGTTGATGTAATTGAGGACACGAACACCCTGAAGCCTCATGGGCACTAGTGCTGCGTCCATGCATTTCGTGAAAGTGCGGGGAGATAAAGCTAGGCCAAACGGAAGAACCCTGTGCTGGTACACCTCGCCCCCAAAGGCGAATCTCAGGAACTTCCTGTGTTGTGGAAGGATGGAAATGTGGAAGTACGCGTCCCTTAGATCTATCGTGACAGACCAGTCCTCGGATCTGATTTGTGACACGATCTGCTTGATAGAGAGCATCTTGAATTTTGGCTTCCCTACCGAGCGATTCAATAGGCGCAGGTCAAAAATTGGACGCAACCCCCCATCCTATTTTGGAACGATGAAATATCGGCTGTAATAGCCTGACTCCACACTGGGAGGAGGAACCCGTTCTATAGCCTCCTTTCGAAGGAGTGCTTTCACCTCTTGTTCCATAACCAGAGCCTGCTCGGGGCCCACCACTGTAGGCAGAACCCCTCTGAATCTTGGTGGACGACACCTGAATTGGATAGCATAATCCCTTTCTATTGTCTGCAGGACCCAATGAGATATTTTTGGAAGGCTTTTCCACTCTGCCAGAAATTCTACTAAGGGTACCAGTCTCTCGAGACTGGCCTCTGGTGTAACTTGAGCAGCAAACGCAGCGCCCTGTAACGGCAAACCGCCAGGGAACAACTGGTCTAACCGCTCTGAAACCCTCCTCAGAGGGAGCGAGCGTCCCTCGGGAAATCGCTCGCTGGGACCGTCTGCGCCCCGGCATGAAGGCGGGGTTGGCATAACGGGCCCCTGAGGGCACCGAGGAAGAATGGGCACCGTAGAAAGAGGTGAAAACCTTTCCGCCTCGGTGGGGACCACCCTCAGTGTCCTGCGCGCCGTGGCGCCAGGACTTCTTCTTAGCCGAAGCCTTCTTAGCTAATATAACTGTCCTCAGATCAGTTCTATTACTGGGAGATTTCGGCTGAGAGTGCCGCGGCTGAGCCCACTGTCCAGCAGGGGGAGCACGAGACACGACGCTCTGCTTCAGCACCCTATATAATGAGCTCGCAGACGGCCGGGGCTGCTCCCGCTCAGCAGCCCCAGGGACATGAATTTTTAAAGGGAGAAATTTCTTAAAAGCTGTTGTTTGCTTTTCCTTCACAGCCTGACCCGCCGCCGAATACGCTTTACCCACAAAAACCGAAATATTTCTAAGAGGCTTGGTGGGTAATGCCGGTGCCTTGACAGATGACGCAGCCTCGAGGGAGAGAAAACTCGCAAGCGTCTCTTCCACGCGAGGCATAGCCGAATAACCATATGATTTTGCCCCCACAATATTAGAATATGTTGAAGTCTGGGGACTAAACACTCTATATGACACCAGTTTTTTCCACGATTTCGACACCTCAGTGTGGAGATCGGGAAAAAACGGCAAGCACCGGCATGGAGGTTGCACTCGTGACGGCAAAAATCTCTCATCTAATTTTAATTTAGAAACAGACTCCTGTCTAGTCACTGGCCATACAATGCTGAGTTTTTCTACAGCTCTTGTTAATACCTCCACTAACTCATCACTTTCGGGAGTGTAAGGTGGCGAATCCTCCACATCTCCCTCATTTATAACTGGTGCCTCAGCCCGAGCGGAAGAAACCGCAGCACGTGCTTCCGAACACGGGACTGAGGCACTGGATCTCACAGGTGAAGGGAGAGATAAGGCAGAGCCCGTCTCTAACCCCGCTGAGAAATCCATCTGCGATCCCTGCGATACGCGTCGTCGCTCTGCCTCGGCAAGAGCGGGACCCGAACCGCGGGGAGCGCGCACCGAACCGCTCTCCTCGAAGAGCGCCCGGCAGGAGCGGAGCGTCCTTAATGGCAGATGCTCGCAATGCTCACAATCAGTTCCCTCGAGAGCTGACTGGGCATGCTGCACTCCCAAACAAACAACACAAAGAACGTGTGTATCCCCACTCGTAAAATAACGCGAGCAGGGAGGGACACACTTCCTAAACTGCTGTTCGTTCGCCATATCTCTCTTAATATATATATATATATATATATATATATATATATATATATATATATATATATATATATATATATTGTTTGTGTGGTGCAGAGTATGTAAAGACAGACAATATTCACACAGGGACAGATTCACATATAGCGCGACTGAAGGCACAGAAAGCTGTTGCGCTTGTGTTTTTGGGGTGCTTTATAGTTTCCTGGTCGATGACGTTCCCGCCTATGACGTTCCATCTCTCCATTGGGCTGATTCCATACGTGCTTCATGACGCACAACGCAGGGGCGTTCCCACAGCGTTTGACGCAGATCGAGTTTCCTTGAAAGGGAACTTGGTATTTTAATAGATAAATCTCTTTCTTTTAACCTTCATATCCAGCAGCTAGCAAAAAGATTAAAACTTAAACTAGGGCTTTATTTTAAAATCAAATCCTGCCTCTCGTTCAAATCTAAAAAGAGGTTAGTGGCTGGCACTTTTATGTCTATACTTGACTATGGTGATGTCTTGTACATGCATGCTTCATCTCAAAGTTTACATGCACTGGACACTGTATACCATAAGCTCTGAGGTTCATCACTGGTCTTATAGTCCTCACTCACCATTGTGAACTGTATGAACGTGTTGGATGGAGTTCTCTATCAACACGGAGACTTCAACACTGGTATATCTTTATTTATAAGGCCATTTTAGGCCTACTTCCATCCTACCTCCTCACCTACATCAGTGTAAATAATATCGGGACTTACAATCTTCGTTCCCAGGATCTTTACCTTCTGTCTGTACCAAAGTTTAGAACTGAGCTGGGAAAAAAGGCTTTTAAGTTTGCTGCTCCCGCTACATGGAACAAGTTACAGAAATCCATGAAACTTAATAAGCTTGTCTCATTGGTCGGTTAAAACGATGTTAACTGAATTCGAGGCAGCAACATCTGGCTGTAGATGTTCTGCCTGATGTGTTAAGGATTGTGGTTTACTTCAAAGGATTTGCTTAGTTAGTTTTTAAAAATTTTTTTTTACTACTTTTGTGTATTTTGTGTTTGTTTGTATGTATGGTTGTACTGCTGCCTTCTTGGCCAGGACACTCTTGAAAAAGAGATTTTTAATCTCAACGAGTCTCTTCCTGGTTAAATAAAGGTTAAGTAATAAAAAAAAAATTGGCTAAATTAAGCATTGTTCATGTAGTAAATAAACAAGTTGAAACAACAAAAGATGCATGGACCTTCAACCACATGTAAACCCACTAATAGGTTTTAACATTGCAAAAAAAGGAACTCTGTGAGAATTTAATAGAAAATAAAGGCAACATGATGCATTTAGAATGTCAAGTTCGCTCAGTCCCAACTATTGTCTTAATTATTGGCACATGACTCAATTGAGTAAAAACCTGTCACTAATTTACTCACCCTCATGCTTTTCCAAACAGATGTGACCCTGGATCACAAAACCAGTCACAAGTCGCATGGGTATATTTATGCCAATAGCCAACAATACTTGTATGGGTCAAAATTATTGATTTTTCTTTTATGCCAAAATCATTAGGATATTAAGTAAATATCATGTTCCATGAAGATATTTAGTTCCTACCGTAAATATATAAAACATTTATTTTTGTGTGTGAATGTAGCACAGTCACGAACATGAACGTATCTTTAAAGGCGATTTTCTCAATGTTTCGATTTTTTTGCACCCTCAGATTCCAGATTTTCAAATTGTTGCATCTCAGCCAAATATTGTCCTATCCTAAAAAAGCATACATCATTGGGAAGCTTGATGCTATAAAAAAGCTATAAATCTTAATTTAAAAAAATTGACCCATGTGACTGGTTTTGTCGTCCAAGGTCACTGTAATAGATCCACTGAAGGCAAGTGTTGATGAGAACCCAAGTGCAGTTTATTTACAAGATCTAACATGAAACAAAAACATGGCGTAGCATGGAAAAACTCAAAATGAATACATAAACATGAACTTACACAACAGAGGTTTACAGGTCACACAAAACTTGACAAAGACACATGGCAAACATGAGGGCTTAAATACACAGACTAATGACAAGACAAGGGACACCTGTGAACAGACGATTAACCAATGACAAGACACATGGTAGAATCACATGAAAGACATGGAACTTGACATGAACAAACCAAAACGTGACAGACAAGACCAAATCATGACAGATCCCCCCCTCTAAGGGCAGCTCCCGACGCCCGGCAAAACCAAAACCAGTTCAGGCGACCAGGGTGGAGCAGGCAGTTCAGGCGACCAGGGTGGAGCGAGCAGTTCAGGGGTCCAGGGTGGACCAGGCAGTTCAGGGGTCCAGGGTGGAGCAGGCAGTTCAGGGGTCCAGGGTGGAGCAGGCAGTTCAGGGGTCCAGGGTGGAGCAGGCAGTTCAAGGGTCGAGGGTGGACCAGGCAGTTCAGGCGACCAGGGTGGAGCAGGCAGTTCAGGGGTCCAGGGTGGAGCAGGCAGTTCAGGTGACCGGGGTGGAGCAGGCAGTTCAGGCGACCAGGATGGAGCAGGCAGTTCAGGCGACCAGGGTGGAGCAGGCAGTTCAGGCGACCAGGGTGGAGCAGGCAGTTCAGGGGTCCAGGGTGGACCAGGCAGTTCAGGGGTCCAGGGTGGACCAGGCAGTTCAGGCGACCAGGGTGGACCAGGCAGTTCAGGGGTCCAGGGTGGGCCAGGCAGTTCAGGGGTCCAGGGTGGAGCAGGCAGTTCAGGGGTCCAGGGTGGAGCAGGCAGTTCAGGGGTCCAGGGTGGAGCAGGCAGTTCAAGGGTCGAGGGTGGACCAGGCAGTTCAGGCGACCAGGGTGGAGCAGGCAGTTCAGGGGTCCAGGGTGGAGCAGGCAGTTCAGGCGACCGGGGTGGAGCTGGCAGTTCAGGCGACCAGGGTGGAGCAGGCAGTTCAGGCGACCAGGGTGGAGCAGGCAGTTCAGGCGACCAGGGTGGAGCAGGCAGTTCAGGGGTCCAGGGTGGACCAGGCAGTTCAGGGGTCCAGGGTGGACCAGGCCGTTCAGGCGACCAGGGTGGAGCAGACAGTTCAGGGGTCCAGGGTGGACCAGGCTGTTCAGGCGACCAGGGTGGACCAGGCAGTTCAGGGGTCCAGGGTGGAGCAGGCAGTTCAGGCGACCAGGGTGGAGCAGGCAGTTCAGGGGTCCAGGGGGGACCAGGCAGTTCAGGGGTCCAGGGTGGACCAGGCAGTTCAGGCGACCAGGGTGGACCAGGCAGTTCAGGGGTCCAGGGTGGGCCAGGCAGTTCAGGGGTCCAGGGTGGAGCAGGCAGTTCAGGGGTCCAGGGTGGAGCAGGCAGTTCAGGGGTCCAGGGTGGAGCAGGCAGTTCAAGGGTCGAGGGTGGACCAGGCAGTTCAGGCGACCAGGGTGGAGCAGGCAGTTCAGGGGTCCAGGGTGGAGCAGGCAGTTCAGGCGACCGGGGTGGAGCAGGCAGTTCAGGCGACCAGGGTGGAGCAGGCAGTTCAGGCGACCAGGGTGGAGCAGGTAGTTCAGGCGACCAGGGTGGAGCAGGCAGTCCAGGGGTCCAGGGTGGACCAGGCAGTTCAGGGGTCCAGGGTGGACCAGGCCGTTCAGGCGACCAGGGTGGAGCAGACAGTTCAGGGGTCCAGGGTGGACCAGGCTGTTCAGGCGACCAGGGTGGACCAGGCAGTTCAGGGGTCCAGGGTGGACCAGGCAGTTCAGGGGTCCAGGGTGGACCAGGCCGTTCAGGCGACCAGGGTGGACCAGGGAGTTCAGGGGTCCAGGGTGGACCAGGCTGTTCAGGCGACCAGGGTGGACCAGATAGTTCAGGGGTCCAGGGTGGACCAGGCAGTTCAGGGGTCCAGGGTGGACCAGGCAGTTCAGGGGTCCAGAGTGGACCAGGAGCTCAGGCGACCAGGGTGGAGCAGGCAGTTCAGGCCTCCATGGTCCCATCAAGGTGCCTACTGCCCCCCCCCAACATTTTTTTCTTAGGGGCAGCTATGGGGTTATCGGCTGGAATAGACACCGGCTGTAGTGAAGGTTCAGTGTTAGTGTGATGGAAGAAGACAGGGGTCGGCGTGACTGGGACTCGTACAGTTTTATTTGGTCCAAGAAACAAAAGAAATGCGCTGTGCGCGCTCTAACGTAAACCTCGTTCAGGTTCAGAGAACACTCTTTCCACTATATAAAAATATAACTCTTTCCAATATTTTAAAATAACACTCTTCCCACTTTCAGCGTTTCAGCGTGTCGTGCACGAGTCCCCAGTCCTTCTCTCTCCGCTCTCTTGCACCAGCCGGCTTTTATGCGGTCTCCCCACGCCAATTACTGCAATCAGAGACAGGTGTTCGTCATTTTGTACTTGACCTACTTACTCACCGCTCGGCTCCGTCGTTACTCTCGCACCCCAGACTTCGCTGACCAACGCCCCCCTCGCCACATACCCCCACCGCTCGACTCAGGCCGGGGAGCCGTCCGGCCTGCAGCCTCCCCCCTCTCCCCCCTCCTCCTGGAGAGGAAGTCAGCCACAACCATCTGTGCACCCGGTCTGTGGATCACCTTGAACTTAAAAGGCTGTAAGGCCAGATACCAACGGGTGATCCGCGCGTTGGTATCCTTCATGCGGTGGAGCCACTGCAGGGGAGCGTGGTCCGAACAGAGGGTGAACTCTCGACCCAGGAGGTAGTAGCGGAGGGTGAGAACGGCCCACTTAATGGCTAAAGTCAGTCAGTCAGCGGGCTAGCAAGGTCCGAATAATTAGGCACAAACCTTCTGTAATATCCAGCTAGCCCCAGGAACTGTCTAACCTCCTTTTTGGTCTTAGGTCTCGGACAGGTCGCAACTACTGCGGTCTTATCAATTTGGGGACGCACCTGTCCATGACCCAAGTGGAAGCCCAGATACCTAACTTCCACGCGCCCAATTGCACACTTCTTTGGGTTGGCGGTGAGCCCCGCCCCTCGCAGCGTCCTGAGGACAGCTCGCAAATGCTCTATATGCCGCTGCCAGTCGTTACTATAGATGATAATATCATCCAAGTAAGCAGCGGCATATGCAGTATGCGGCCAGAGAATTCTGTCCATCAGGCGCTGGAAGGTTGCGGGAGCCCCGAACAAGCCGAAAGGAAGGGTTACAAATTGGTGTAATCCAAACGGCGTCGTGAAAGCAGTTTTTTCTTTAGATATTGGAGATAAGGGGATCTGCCAATAGCCTTTTGTCAAATCCAGTGTCTAATAAAATCGAGCGGTACCGAGTCAACCCCGGCCAATTGGTCCCCAAAATTAACGGGTGCCGGAGGTGTTGGCTAACGGCCTCCTCCACACTATGCTTTTGGCCCCGAAATTGGATAATGACTGGCATTAAAGGGTAATCCATCACCTCTTGGTACAACCCAGCTTGATCGGGGGCAGCCTGCGGTGTGTCAGGGACCCTGACTAGTGTCCCCACCTCCATCACGGGGCACCGGTCGATAAAATCACTTGCGGCACGGCGTCCCGGAGCTGCTGCGCAAAGGCGAAGGTTTGGCCAGATTCCCAGAGCTCCAGTGACCGGAACCGCTGTCTGCTCTGCTCCGGGGTCCGGCCGACCCGCTGCAAGATGGCGCGTTTGAGGTCTTCATAGACCAGGAGGTTCTGGACTGGTAGCTGTTGTGCGGCTATCTGGGCTTCTCCGGTTCAGCAGCGGGATCAGCCGCATCGGCCAGTCCGTGGGCGGCCAGCCCCAGGCCTCGGCCGACCTCTCGAACAATTCGAGGAAGGCCTCGGGATCATCTTGTACGCCCATTTTGTGGAGGTGCATGGGCAGGGCCGAGGCTGGAGCTGGCGATGATGGTGTGGCCCGAACCTCCCGGTCCATCCAGCTCCTGAACTGCTCGCGGTCCTCCTGCTGGGAGTGTCTCGAACCGGCGCTCCTGTTGGCCAGCAGTGCCTGGTGTTGTTGCTGGTGGAGTCCCGCGAGCACGTGGATGATGTCCGCAAGTGGGTACGGGGACTGTCTGGCGGCGCCCTCTTCTTCCATCCCGGGTTTCGGCACCAGTGTAGTGAAGGTTCAGTGTTAGTGTGATGGAAGAAGACAGGGGTCGGCGTGACTGGGACTCGTACAGTTTTATTTGGTCCAAGAAACAAAAGAAGGTTCAGAGAACACTCTTTCCACTATATAAAAATATAACTCTTTCCAATATTTTAAAATAACACTCTTCCCACTTTCAGCGTTTCAGCGTGTCGTGGACGAGTCCCCAGTCCTTCTCTCTCCCCTCTCTTGCACCAGCCGGCTTTTATGCGGTCTCCCCACGCTAATTACTGCAATCAGAGACAGGTGTTCGTCATTTTGCACTTGACCTACTTACTCACCGCTCGGCTACGTCGTTGCTCTCGCACCCCAGACTTCGCTGAACCACGCCCCCCTCGCCACACCGGCCATCTTGTCCGGGGACACTGGCTCGGCAGACGTGGCGTGAACAGTCTATGGCTGGACAGACGTGGCGTGAACAGTCTCTGGCTGGGCAGACGTAACGTGAACAGTCTCTGGCTGGGCAGACGTGACGTGAAGTGCAGGCTCGGCTGGACTGACGTGAAGTGCCTCAGACTTGGCAGGTACTGTGGGGTTACAGGGTTCTTCGTCCGCAAAACCCACGGTAAAAGTTGAACCGGTTAATAAAAGGGCATAGTCAATATATTGGGCCAGGGACCAGTGGATTTTTTCCTCAGGAAGCTGGGAGCAAATGGGCTCATTCAGACTCACCCGGAAAATGTCTTTCAAAGCAATGTCGTTAAAATCCAATTGACAGCACAGCCCACAAAATTCCTCCACAAATTTTTCCAGGGAACGATTCCCCTGGCGTAAATTTAGGAGGGCAACCGCTGGGTTCACTGTTGGTAAAGTTTTTCTGTAATAGATCCACTGAAGGCAAGTGTTGATGAGAACCCAAGTGCAGTTTATTTACAAAATCTAACATGAAACAAAAACATGGCGTGGCATGGAAAAACTCAAAATGAATACATAAACATGAACTTAAACAACTAAAGTTTACAGGTGACAAAGAAACTTGACAAAGACACATGGCAAACATGAGGGCTTAAATACACAGACTAATGACAAGACAAGGGACACCTGTGAACCATGAACCGACGATTAACCAATGACAAGACACAACAGTGAATCACATGACAGACATGGAACATGAACAAACCAAAACGTGACAGACACAAACTTTTTTGGAACACAAATGAAGCTATTCACTGTTTGTTTTTTCAGACAATGAATCTTAAAGTCCAGTGATCAGTGGCAGTCAAGCTCCAAAAAAGCACCACAAATGAAACCCATATGACCCAAATGTTGCACAGTGGCTTTATGTGAGGAACAGGCCAACATTTTAGTTAATATTCTCTGTTAACCCTGGCCTCTATTAGCTCTCAAATCTCATTTGCATAACCGTACTGTATATTCAAATATTGTATGATATACAGTATATTTACTCACTATATGAACAAACGTATTGGGATACGATATGATCAATGATCGAATTCAGGTGTATCAATCAGACCCATTGCCACAGGTGTATAAAATCAAGCACCTAGCCATGCAGAGTGCATTTCCAAACATTTGTGCAAAAAATGGGTGGTTCTGAAGAGCTTATTAAATTCATATTGTGATAGGATGCCACCTTTGCAATGTCACTTCACGGTCAACTGTAAAAAGTGTCAGCTTCGAAGCAGAAGACCATGTAGAGTCACAGTGTGAATCGGTCACTGTGTGCTGAGGCACATGGTGCGTAAAATACGCCAACGCTCTGCTGATTTCAAAGCTGAAGAGCTCCAAACTTCCACTGGCATTAATATCAGCACAAATACTGTGCGGCGGGAGCTTCATGGAATGGGTTTCCACGGCCGAGCAGCTGCATGCAAGTCTCACACAATGGCTATGTTTACATGCACGTTTCATTCCGACTGATGAATCCAATGTTAGTGTTTACATGAACACTAAATCAAGTGATCGGTTTGATGTGTGCGTTCATATGACACAAGCTTCTAATAAGAAACGATTTAAAAAAATAGAAAATAGGAGACGACGAGCACATGAACCGTTGTGCCGTTCTGCGTATATTTATCATTCAGTAAAACCCCCCCTCCTCACACCCAAAAAAAAGTGTAACTAAGTTGTTATTCTCCACTTTACAGACGATGAGTGGTAGGAAAATTATAACATTTAATTTAACAACAACTGCAGGTCGCGCATCATTGCACATGCTCAGTCCTTTCCAGTTTCAGTTTTCAATCCGATCAATTGTTTACATGTCCTCTAGATCGGATTAGAAAAGGAATGAATTACCCCTTTCAATCCAATCGAAATTTCATTCGGATCGAGCTCAATCGGATCGTTAATGGTGTTTACTTGAAGGCTTTTCAGTCTTGAATGAGTCGTCAACCCGATTACTAACATATTTGGTTGCATGTAAACTTAGCCAATGATAAGCGATGGATGGAGTGATGTAAAGCATACACACACACATATATATATATATATATATATATATATATATATGAACTTTTAATACTGTGTGGTTTTAAAAAGCCTTTTTAAAAACCTTAAAAAGGGTAGGTTGGTTGGGTTAGGGTAGACATGTAAGATAAGCTGCTTCTGGATCTGTCTAATTGCTTAATATATTTAAGTTAAGACAACTCTCAAAGTAGATTTAAAGAGGATTTATTGAGAGTGACAGTGGAGGAGGTGCTTCTGCTCTTGTTGCACGTAAGTGACGTAAGAGACATACTAGAAAACTAGCAAACCTCCAACATAAGGCAGATCTGTGGTAGAGGATAAACATCATACAATACTGCAGGGGTGAGTACCAGTTTTCAATGTTTTGACAATAGGATGAGATTGTGATTGTGTGGCATAGAGGTATGTGCCTGCAACCAACCCTTCAGCCTGCACTATCTGACAAACTTAATATTTTCAAAATGTTTGAACTAACTTATGACAATTATGCATTTAATAACTATATATTATTTAGTCCCCATGGGCAAGTGTCAAGGGACTAAATAAACACACTGTCGTAGGATGTTTTTTCACTTCTCCAATGAAAACGATGTTGCTGCTTATAAATTTGGGGTCTTTAACCCTTTGATGCACAACATGGGTCTAAAGTGAGTTTTTATTTTCTATATCTTTTCAATAAATTAATTGAATCATTCAGTATTCCAGGTATTCTTCAATTAACTTATTTTTGATCATCACAAATCCTAAATAACAAATGATAAAATACATATATTTTAAAGGTTCAGCAAAGAAACACTCAGCCATGACTGAAATAACATAGGAAATGAATAAGGGTCATTTTAGACCCGTGTATGTAAAAATGATGTAGGAATACAAAAACTGTGTTTGTTTATAAAGTAAGAAAGGAAACATAAACAAAATGATTTGTGGAAATCAAAAACAAGATATTTAATGAATACCTGGAATAACAAATGATAAAAATAGATATATTTTAAAGATTCAGCAAAGAAACATTCAGCCATGACTGAAATAACATAGGAAATAGACCCATGTTGTGCATTAGAAGGGGTTTGCATAGCTTGTGCATCAAAGGGTTAAACAGACACCCAGCAATTGCTTGTGTTGTGATCAACTATTGATTAATTACGACTCTGTTTACTTTGTTGTGTTTTTACTGTAATATCTTCTAGATGGTTTAAAGAGCGCATATTTTATCTCTTTCATCTGTTTTAAAGAGCGTCTGGAAGTAGTAAAGACATTTCAGAGTAAGATTCCTGGTGCATTTCAGCTCGATTATAATTAAAAGTCTTGCATTATGCAGAACATATTTTTTTTCTGGTTAATAACTACAGCTTTAAACAGAAATATTTATTTGCTTTCAAATAAATTAAATCATTTTGGTTTTAAATGTCTCCTCGTATCCTTTTATTAAAGAAAAATTAATTGTTTTATAAATATTAAATGCACCCTGAAGTACTTTATGCGCTCCTAACCTTTTTAAATTAGAAGTGTGAGCTTCTTGGGGAAAAAAGTAACCATCAAGCCCTGGAAATTATAGCTGATAATATGCTTCAGTTATTCAGTATGCTTTAGATTTTATGCTTCAGTTCCTGCGTTTGTGATCTTGGGCAAAGAAAAACGTGACAAGTCATGACAACATATAAATTATGTGATAGTCACGCGATGACAAAATGATGGCCCACTGCTTAATATGTGCAGCTGCAAAGGTCAGTAGCTGTCTATGATCAGTCATCAAATTGAACTGTCTGCCCCAAAAATATTTAAGGCATTTTTTACTGCAGATATAAGACTCAATGCTTATATCTTGAATTGTGAATACATTTTCTGACAACTGAAAACTCATCTCTTTCGTGAGCACTTAACAAAAAACAAAAAAACAAAAACTTTTCCTTCAAATCCTCCCTTGTCTGGCTTATGCTCAGTTGTAAGTCGCTTTGGATAAAAATTTAAATTTTCTGTGCTGGAGTACTGTATGTGATTTATATGCAAGTGGATGATCTTCACCATTTGGTTTTATATTCTGAAGGACAGCACCAGTTTTACAGGCTAAATCATCACATGCTAGATTTAGAGACAAATGATTATCAAAGTGAACTAATACTTTGTCACTGTTCAGCGGTTCTTTACATTTGTTGAAAGCATTTTTCTTTTTTATTGCAACTCTACACTGTAAAAAATTATTTTAACGGTAAAAGACTACAACGGTAAAAATGCTACAGTGAAAAAACATTGATTGGTTAACAAAGTTTCCGTACTCTATACGGTAAATGACTGTAATAAATCTAACTGTACATTTCATGTAATTTTACAGTAAAATACCAAATTTACAGTGTTGGAAGTGAATTAATTGTATAATTTACAGTGAAAAACTGTAAATTGGCATTCCCACAATTCCCTGCATGACACTTCACATTTGATGTATTTTCATTGAAATAACTGATTTCTAATCAGTTATGTACATTAGAGTTTTATGTTACATCTAATATTAATAAATTAATGTTTATTTATCGTGTGTGTTACCATGATGGTGTTTAGTGTTTGTGTGAATGACACTATGCAGCTTCTACTGTATATTAATATTGACTTTCTCAGCTTGTGGAAAAGCTTTGTGATGAGTTTGGATTCATCATGTGACGTTCATCACCACTGTGTTTGGTCGGTGGTTGTCAGTGTCGTACAAAGGTACAAAACAGATATTAGTACTTCAGTAGGTACTTTTACTGTAAATTTAAGTTAAGTCTGTAAAACCTCAAATGTTGCTACCGTGTTTTTTGCATCTGCCATTTTGTTTTTTACCAAAAATGTAACAGAATATTTTTTACAGTGGCAACTTGCTCTTTTAGAAATCTGTAACTGGTGCCAAGATTGTACTTAGGTGCGGTATGAAGCCAGGAGCGCAGATGGCACTCGGGACGGGGGGGACATGACCCCCCCCCCACCCCAGATTCATAGTAACACGATCTGTCCCCCGCCCTCACTATCCCTACTAAAGGCGATAAAAATCGGTAAAACAGAGGATTAACCAGTGTTTTCGCTATGTACATTAGCCAAAGTAGTGTCCCGGCCCGCCGCTGCTTAAGAATCTGGTCGGGGCAGACGCAGGCTGACACACAATAATAATCTACACCGGTCACCTTTACTTTGTTTGTACCCACGTTCTCACTACACGCTGTTCTGTTGTCAATAAACACACAAATGCCATCATGCCACCGACGTTTACACTCTTTCTCTGTGTGTGTGTGTGTGCTACGACTCCTGAGTGACGTCGCCGGGGTCCTATGAGGAGCTGGTAGCTGCCTCAATCGTGCCTGTAGGAGTAGACCGGTAACCATAGTGATCATATACCATCTATGACTGAGCTGAGTCGGTGATTTTCTGAACTGAAAAAAATCGACTGTATAAATGCCACATAAAAGCAATGAAGAGACAAAAAACAATCACCTCGTTTTTCAAAAACCAAACAATGTAAGTATCCTATGCCTGTTGACTTTCCCAGAAGTGGCAGATTAGAATTGTTAAGGGAATAGCTAGTTTGACAATAATGACAAGAAGGCTTTTGAGCTGAGTAAACACAGCAAAATGTGGAGACCATAACTATGCATTTAGGTGAGTGGACAGAGGCAAATAATGAATGAACACAAAAAGAATGGTTGGATAAATCAAACAATTTATCGTCGTCAGGAAATAATGTTTTATCTTATCATTTAACCCATTGTACTGTATAAATTGACTGAGGTATGTTCACTGTCGTGTAAGCCACTATAAAAATAATTATAATAAGTAAATTTGTGTGGTGCAAGGTTTATGAAAACAACGAATAAAGGCCTACATAAACTTTTGACATCCTCTTATAGCTGTTACGTAAATACACACGGATGTAAGTTGCAAGTAAAAAATGATCTCTTTATTAGCACAAGCACAAGATAGTCCAGAAGCCGAGGGTAGCAGGAGAGCGTGACGCAGGGACCTCGATGGGCTAATCCTGGGTGCCACGTGAAGTTAATGGTGCGGTGAATCCCAGAGTGAAGAGTGAAGTACGTCGAGGAGAACTCAGCGACAGATCAGGAACAAAGTCCAGCGGCACACCAACTCAGGGCAGATGAGAGAACACACAAGGAACACTGGAACAGGAAACAACATGAGAGAAAGCACCAAACAACGATCTGACAAACACAAGACGAAAGACAAGGCATTAAATAGGCTGACAGATTGAATGCAGCTGGCGCTGATGAGGGAATCAGGTAATCAGCGGTAACAACCACACAAAACAATCAGCACACACATACACACACTCACAAGACAAGGAGAAGATCATGGATTAAACAACCGTGACAGTACCCCTCCTCCTAGGAACGCCTCCTGGCGTTCCCCGACGAACCTACCTGCCGATTGTAATCATCGATAAGGGAGTGATCAAGGATGTCCCTAGCAGGTACCCAACTTCTCTCCTCCGGACCGTAACCTTCCCAGTCCACCAAATACTGGAATCCGCGTCCCCTCCTTCTTGAGTCCAGAATACGGTTTACCGAATAAGTAGGTTCCCCATCTACGAGTCGCGGCGCCAGATGGGTGAGTAACCCATCACCCCCAGATGGGTTACTCCAACCGCTGTCTGTCCCTTCGAGACCCTGGTATAAAAAGATAATAAAATCTAGCGCAATGTGGGACCAGGGTCTCGAAGGGACAGACAGCGGTTGGAGTAACCCATCTGGGGGTCGATTGGAAGTCTAACCAGTGGCACAAATCGAGCAAGCCAAAACAAAACTGCGGATGTCGCGAGCCATTAATGGCCACCAGAATCGTTGGTTGACAAAAAAACTGGTACGATTAACCCCTGGATAACAAGCCACGTTAGAACAATGCCCCTATCGAATGACGTCGGACCGTAATCCCTCAGGTACAAATAACCGACTCGGTGGACCCCCGGGCGGAGGCGTTACCCCTTCTAAGGCCGTCTTGACCTTTGACTCGATCTCCCATGTGAGAGTGGAGACAAATAGATTCTCAGGTAAAATGCACTCGGGAGTGGACGGGCGTTCGGAATGGTCAAAAATCCGTGATAAAGAGTCGGGTTTGATGTTCTTGGAACCCGGGCGGTACAATAGAGAAAAGTCAAAACGTCCGAAAAAAACCCCACCGAGCCTGCCTGGAGTTGAGTCTTTTGGCAGTTCTGATATACTCTAAGTTCTTATGATCGGTCCAGACGATAAAGGGTACCCCCAACCCCCCTAACCAATGACGCCACTCCTCTAACGCTAACTTGACTGCCAACAACTCTCTGTTACAAATGTCATAGTTACTCTCGGCGGGAGATAGACGGTGTGAAAGAAACGCGCATGGATGCATCTTGTCGTCTGTGAGAGAACGTTGGGAAAGAACTGCGCCTACCCCCACCTCCGATGGGTCGACCTCCACCACGAACTGACGTGAGGGATCAGGGGCTATCAAGATGGGTGCCGAAACGAAGCGACTTTTCAGTGTGGCGAATACAGCCTCAGCTGTATCGGACCACCTGAATGCAGTTCTGGGGGAGGTCAAGGCAGTCAGAGGAGCGGCCAGTTGGCTGAAATTGCGAATGAAACGTCTATAGAAATTGGCGAAACCTAGAAACCTCTGTAGGGCCTTACGGGAATCTGGACTTGGCCAATCAACCACAGCCTTAACCTTGTCAGGATCCATACGTATTCCCTCAGACGAGACGATGTATACTAGAAAAGAAACAGACTGTGCATGAAAATCGCATTTCTCCGCCTTGACAAAAAGCACGTCGTTGACGAGTGCCTGGAAAACCACTGGGGAGTTGGACAGCCCAAATGGCATAACCAAATATTCTAAGTGCCCCCTGGGGGTGTTAAAAGCGGTCTGCCATTCATCCCCCTTCCTGATGCGAACCAAATGATAAGCATTGCGTAAATCCAATTTCGTGAAGACCGATGCTCCCTGCAACCTCTCGAAGGCTGAAGACATCAATGGCAAAGGATAAGTATTCTTTACCGTGATGTTGTTCAGCTCTCGATAATCAATACAAGGTCGCAGAGAACCATCCTTCTTCCCCACAAAAAAGAACCCCGCCCCCGTGGGGAAGAGGAAGGTCGAATGAACCCAGTTGCCAGAGAATCAGAAATATATTTCTCCATGGCCTCCCTCTCAGGAACAGAAAGAGAGTAAAGTTTGCCCTTACGCGGAGACTTACCTGGCAGTAAATCTATAGCACAGTCATAGGGACGATGCGGAGGGAGAGAAGCAGCACAGGACTTACTGAACACCTCCTTCAGGTCGAGGTACTCTGTGGGCACGTTTGATAAATCCGCTGCCTTCTCCTGAAACACAGAACCAGACACAGACGAACAAGCAGATGCAAGACAGGCCTCATGACAACGTTCACTCCATGTGAGATGGAGTTCAAGCCCCAATCCACCCCAGGGTTGTGTTGAACCAGCCAGGGGTGACCTAAAACTATGGGTGCTAACGGGGAGTCCATAAGGAGAAATGGGATGATCTCTGTGTGGTTTCCAGACGTGATGAGGGTTATGGGGTTGGTGGTAAGGGATATGTTGGGGAGTTCCAGTCCATTGAGAGCATTAACAGAGATATGACGGGTAAGTGGTGTAATGGGGAGCTGAAGTTTCTGAGCGAAGTGAATGTCCATAAAATTACCTTCAGCCCCGGAGTCCAACAGTGCTTGACGTGTGTGTGTGGTTAGCCCATCTCAGTCTTACCGGAAGGAGAGTGGATGGTGAGGACTTTTCGGTGGAGATCCCACCCGATAGTAGCCTCTTCATTACTACCGGGCTTGCTCTTTTACCGGGCAGGAGTGTATGAAATGGTCCGTCCCTCCACAGTACAGGCAAAGTCCTCGGGATCTCCGCCTCTCTCTCTCCTCCTGGGAAAGCAGAGCTCTCCCTACCTGCATGGGCTCGTGATCAACGACGGGACCGACCGTGTCTCTCTCGCCGGTCCATCAACCCTCAGCGCCCCCGAGTCTGTGGTTAGGACGAGTGTAACGATCCAGGCGGTTAAGACGAGTATCCACCCCCAGCGCTAGGTCGATCAGTCCATTGAGTCTCTGAGAAGATCCAAAACATAAATCTCACGTTGGACACGGTCGGCCAGCCCATGCAGGAAAAGGTCCCACTGCGCCTCCTCGTTCCAGTTGCACTCCGCTGCCAGCGTGCGGAACTCGAAGGAGTAATCAGCGACCGAACGATCACCCTGTCTCAGATCCGCGAGGAGCATGGCAGCGTCCTTTCCCGCCACCGCGCGGTCAAAAACCCCCGGAGAGTGCCTGGAACGAGGCGCAGCATTGGTCTCAGTTCTCCCACACCGCCGTTCCCCATAAAGACGCTCGACCCGTGAGAAGTGTGAGTACAAACGCCACCTTGGCTTCCTCCTTTTCAAAGGTCCTGGGCTGTAGGGAGAAGTGCATTGAACACCTTGTAAGAAAGGCTCTACAAAAGTTCGGCTCACCAGCGTAGCTCTCTGGGACCGGTAGGCGTGGCTCATGCCGGCTGTTCGTCTCCGGTGGTGTGGGGGGAACTGGCGGTGCGGGTGGCGCAGTGGGATTTCTTAGGAGTTGGAACTGGTGGGTGAGCTCGGACACCTGCGTCACGAGCGTCTGTACAGCGTGCTCCGTGCCCGAGATACTCTCCTGCTGTTGATCCATCCGGTTGATACTGTGGTTAATGAACTCAGCCAGAGAGGCGGAACTTGCTGGATCCATAATGTTGGTCAGATCGTTCTGTTACGTAAAAACACGCGGATGCAAGTTGCAAGTAAAAAATGATCTCTTTATTAGCACAAGCACAAGATAGTCCAGAAGCCGAGGGCAGCAGGAGAGCGTGACGCAGGGACCTCGATGGGCTAATCCTGGGTGCCACGTGAAGATAATGGTGCGGTGAATCCCAGAATGAAGAGCGAAGTACGACGAGCAGAACTCAGCGACAGATCAGGAACAAAGTCCAGCGGCACACCAACTCAGGGCAGATGAGAGAACACACAAGGAACACTGGAACAGGAAACAACATGAGAGAAAGCACCAAAAAGCGATCTGACAAACACAAGACGAAAGACAAGGCATTAAATAGGCTGACAGATTGAATGCAGCTGGCGCTGATGAGGGAATCAGGTAATCAGCGGTAACACCCACACAAAACAATCAGCACACACATACACACACACACAAGACAAGGAGAAGACCGTGGATTAACCAACCGTGACAATAGCAGGAAATCATGTTTTTTTATTGTACGGACTGGAGCAATGGAGGATATAGATTCTTAAATTATGGGCTATGAAAAACATTTCTTAATATGTCATACATCATTTGAAAGATATTTCTAATCTATAAATTGCAACAAACTTGTAATTAACACTTACATTTTAAATTTTGAGTTATTCTTAGACATTTTTGAAATAGTAGTTTTAGCCATTAATTCTCAGGAATATGTTGTATTTCACATTGTTTTGAAATTCTATAGAGGTATAGAGGGTTAACTGAAATTATAAGAGTTAAAACGGTAGGAAATATCTGATGACAGTAAGGCAGGCCCTAGTCAGTCAAGTGAGGATCTGCAGGAGGGCAGCCACAAAAAAAAAACTTTGCTGAAGACATGAAGTTTTGGTGGGTGATTGGCATACTAGTCAAATAACAGTCTGAGAATGCATTGCTAGTGATGATCAGTGGTGATTAGGCCTTTGTTTACCTTTGTACATTGTTGTTTATCCATGATTTCAAATAAGAATCCCCCAATGGCTTTTTAGTGTAAATCATTGGCCCAAATTACGCAAAGTAACTACTTGAGCACTAGTTAAAGCCCCAATTACGCAAAGTAACTACTTGAGCACTAGTTAAAGCCCAAATTACGTAAAATAACGAATTGAGTTTAAATCATTTGCTGACAGCGCCCCCCCCCCCCCGTTAAAAAATCCTATCTGCGCCACTGTATGAAGCGTCCTCCCAAATGTGCACCAAAATATTTTTTGCCACATTCACACACAATATTAACTTCTCAAATGTCCCTCTATAGGGACAAAACTGGATGTAGAGTGAGTTCATTCTGGTGAACTTTGAAACTTTGTATGCACTGCAGATGGGCAGGGGTGAACTACTTTCAAACTATTTAAACTGATATATTAAACTTATATATAAACTCCATTGGTAACAGGCTTAAATTACATACATATTGGGAAACCTAATGGGCAAATAAAATAGTTTGTATTTTACAAGGCAGTTCCCGATCACTCTTTCTGCCGACTGTTTCCAAAGTTGTGAGTGCTTCTTCATGCATGTCTAACAGGAGGCAAACCTCCTCCTCTAATCCCACTTTTTAAATGAAGAAAGAGCTTCTGAATTCCCAATGGAGGTGAAATGACGGATTGAATGGACGATGGATCCCCTTCTGAGATCAGTGTTCATGTGGTTTTGAAGGTCTTGCCTCTCCTTGGATTTCTATTGTGCAGCTTTAAAAAGCAATGTGTCCAAAAACGTAGGCTATGAACTCATCAGGGTCGCCAGGGTTACCAATGCATGTAGACGTTTTGTCTTCCCGTTTTTTTTACATTTAAATCAACCTCTCACTTGGTTGTAAAAAGTTCTGTTCTATAGAGTCTTTGAACAGGTTGGCACAGAGTAAGAGGCTGGTGTCAGAATCTTAAAGCAGAAAAATGTTGGTTTTATCCTAGTAGTAATTTGGTAAATATCCCTGATTCTGCTGTGAAGTTAATGGTGATGTTAACATAAAGTGAGCACATTTGTTTTTGAGCATATATGCCCCTACAAAATAGTATAGTTCAAGTTCTTTTGGGGATAGTTCACCCACAAATGTAAATTCTGCCATCATTTACTCACCCGCAAGTATTTTTTTTGTCCATACTATGGAAGGCCCATTATATACATTCTTCAAAATATCTTCTTTTGAGTTTAGTAGAAGAGAGAAATTCATACAGGTTTGGACCAACTTGAGGGTGAGTAAATGATGACAGAATTTTCATTTTTGAGTGAACTATCCCTTTAAGTGTATACTTAAAGGAGTAGTTCACTTTAAAAAAAAACTTTTGCTGATAATTTACTCACCCCCATGTCATCCAAGATGTCCATGTCTTTCTTTCTTCAGTCGAAAAGAAATTAAGGTTTTTGATGAAAACATTCTAGGATTTTTCTCCATATAATGGACTTCTTTGGGTACCAAACGGTCCAAGGTCCAAATGACAGTTTTCAGTGCAGCTTCAAATGGCTTTAAACGACACCAGACGATGCATAAGGGTCTTATCTTGCGAAACGATCGGTCATTTCAAAAATATATATTTTTTTAAAGTTTTATAAGCACAAATGCGCGCCTTGCTCTGTTGTGTGATGCACGTTCGTGACTCTCCTGTTTGAACTCGTTCATCAAAATGAACAAATCTTTTTTTGAGTCATTTCGTTCGGTGCATCACAGAACAGAGCAAGGCGAGCATTTGTGCTTATAAAACTTAAACTTTTTTATTTATTTTTGAAATGATATAAGTATACTAATATCAATGTACTATAGCATACTTGTAACTATTTCAGTACTACTTGGGACAAAATTGGCCCACTTTTTAGTGTATAAGTATACTTTTAAGAATAATTTAAGTGTAACATTAGTAAACTTTGAGTACACAACTAGTTTTCAACTACACTTTTTGTTTGTACTGCAACTATACTTGTGAACTTGTAGGTATACTGATAGTTTACTAGTCAAATACTTGTAGCACATTTCTTAGTTGATAAAAGGACACATTGAAGTATAGTCTGTTAACTCCTAATTTAGTGGTTTAATAATTCAAGTATACTTGTTCCTATTTAGTTTTTCATTTTATATACTTGAAGCGTTGTGTCATAAAGGACGTAAAATTCCATCAATGGCGAGGAAAGATTTAAAGGGATAGTTCACCCTAAAATTAATTATATTAGTTATATGAAATGTGCCGTATGCCCTTCTATCTTTTATGGACCACAAAAGGATTTAAAAAAAAAATGTCCCGCTCGCACTCGTCCATATAATGGCCGTGAATATCGACCAGCATCTAGCTTTTAAAAAAGACACAAAAGTATCAGAATGATCCCATGCGACACATGCCGTATACGATAGGGTTTAGAAAAAAGGAAATTTAATGTATTATTTAATGAAATTCTTGACTTAATGGATGATCTGATGAAGGGAAAGCAAATGCAAAGCATAAGGGATAAGTGTTTTGTCAATTTTTATTCTCTTATATCCTGTAATTTTCTCCTCTTTATTCCTTTCATTCTATAATCTCCTATTCACCTCTCTATCCCCCCTTTTCTCTTTTCTCTCTCTCGGTTTAATCCAGATTTCTGCTGTAATCCCTTCATTTCATGTAAGGATCAGCCATCACACACACAGAGGCTTAAACACCCTCTGCAGATGTAGTGGATCTGCTGTCTGGAGACTTCTCACATTTATTGGGGCCCTAAGCAGATTTTTAAAAGGGGCCCCCGAATTTACCTACGGATTTACCTTATAACTTATAACCCCCATCCACCAACACACACATCCTACACTGACACCTTTACTGTAATGTTTTACCAAATTGTCATCCTTCAGTGATTAACTTAATTTCACCAAGTGCAACATCTTTGTCTATCCTGGAACAGCATTTCAGTCAACCAATCAGATTTGAGGAACAAGTTTCGAGTTTAGGCTTACAATCAGGTTATGTGCTTCTACATCAGTGTTATTCAACTATCATTTCCCTCTGATATTAGGGATAACTTACGGGTAGGTTTAGGTTTAGGACTACATTTTTCGAGAGGAATGTTGTTCCAGGATCAAGAAAATATGTCGTATGCCTGGTTCAGATTACACGATTTTAGAGCGATTTTGGCACGATCCGTTTGACGTAGGGTGTCGTGGGGATTCGTAAACGACAACGGGCGCCGGGACGCAAGATTCGATCTTATCATCTTGTATAGTGTGTCATAGTGGGCGACAACCTACGCCGAGTCTGCGATGCTTCACGACATCAAGACAAAAAGACTAGCATGTTTAATTTTTTTAACGGTCGCCCACGACGGGTTCCGTCACATGTATGAGGTTGACCAATAGGAGCACAGAAGCTTTTCCATACGCAACTTTCAAAAATGGCGAAATGAAAGAGAGACGATGGTGCTACTAGGTGGAGTTATGACATGGAGGAAAGGTTCGTAAGAAAACAATATTTTACCTCAAGTTCTCTTTGGAGGATTGACAGCCCATACTGTCCTCTTCGAGCAATCCAGGAACGTGTCCATTCTGAACACAGGACAGCCAATACAACACTCCCCGCTTCATCCATTGTTTGTTTACGTTCGTTTCCGGAAGTCACTCGCTACTAGTTTCGCCTTCTCAATGACATCACGCGCGTCGTTAAAGACGGCACGGGATGACTGGTCAGGAAGCAACGTGTAGTCTGACATGTTTCTTGTCCACCACACGACAAGATTTTAGGAGTCAAAATCGCTTAATCTGACACAGTGACTATCGTAACAGACAAAAAAAATCATGAATCTGAACCAGGCATTACTTGACAACATTACGGTGACCCTTACTCAGTATCAGAGCCGGCCCAAGCCTTTATGGGGCCCTAAGCAGAATTTTATTTGGGGCCCATGGTGCCGCCAATATGATTAACTATTGTCAATGCTTGATTATTCCCAGAGTACAAAACTCACCCATTATCAATTGTATTAGTTGTAGCCGTGTTGCTAACATCAATGTGTTATAAGGGTAAAAACATGCTTGGCATGTTTTTACCCTTATATGGTTTCAAATTGCAGTATTTACAGTAGCAAACCCACAAGAGTGACCAGGGCTTATTTTGCACTTTAATATTCAAAGTCTTTCAGTACTAAGATGTTTACTTAATGTGGTGTACTAAATAAACCAGCTTTTGCTTTTGGTATAAAAAAAATTGCGTGCAAATGTGCAGAACAATTAACTAAATAACTTTAGATAATAGTATGTTCATATAAAAATAATAATTTACAAAACGGACAATATTAAATTAAATACTTAAATAAGACATGAAATGAACAGATCAGAATCAGATGGACGTGTAACAAGATAACAATAATGCATGTATTAACATTAAATGTGTAGTTCACCCATGAAAATTCTGTCATTATTTACTCACTCCATGTATCAATTTCTTTCTTCTGCTGAACACAAAAGAAGATATTTTGACGAATGTGTGTAACCAAACATTTGATAGACCCCATTAATTTCCATAGTTTTTTTTTTTATATATGGAAGTCAGTGGGGACCTGCAGCAGTTTGGTTACCAACATTCTTCAAAATATCCTATTTTGTGTTCAGCAGAAGAAAGAAACTGATACATGGAGATTGAGTAAATAATTTCATTTTTGAGTGAACTATCCCTTTAACTATCCATGTATACTATAGGCTGCTGTCCCGCTTCTAACAAAGTGACAGACACAACTGATTACTTCAATTGTGTTTATGTATTTGACAGTATTGACCCTCCGCTAAGCCCCGCCCTCCCTAGTTACTGTTGCTACGCCTGACAAGCTTTCGCACCTGGCACATCTATTACAGTGTGTATGCACCGGTGTCAGACATTCCCAATGAGATAATTAGTCATTTTTGGCGAACATGTGAAATATCTGAGAGAGCGAGACAAAAGGGACTGGAGTATGCATTCGAGGGATATATCCACGACATAATATGCAACCGATTAGAGAATAATTTCATACAAATTGAAGCTAAAGCCTATAACGTTAGTCCCAGCGGAGCAGCAGCGCCTCATACCCTGACCATTCAAATGGGAAACACACACATTGAGGAACAGCTATGTTCGTGAACAGCAGGGTAGTGAAATGTGAAAATAATCTAATAATTATAAATCAAACAGTTTATCCATAAATCTTGTGGAATAACACTAACATCGGGAGAGCCGCAATCGGATTGGGTTAAAGTTACTCAGTCAGGGGTAGTAGGCCGTCGATTAACAACATGCTAAAACATATTTTAAAGTATGTAAGTGAGCCTCCGTCTTGTCTTTAATCGTCTTATTTTACGTTAAAAAATATATGCATTATGAACAAAGAACTGTCATTATTTCCAAGCAATATGTGTTTTTGTTAATCCTGTGGACATGTAGTTGTGAATGTGGTCTCCCAAACTGCTGATCCACGCACATCATTTCTCCCCGTGGCTTTTAGATTTTCAGGAAGGAAAATAATTCCTCTCCCCCGTCCAAACTTTTAGGATACCGGGTATCAGATTTGCCATAATCCATAAGCACAACGCTTCGGCATGTTTCCCTCGCTTGAAAGCTTGCCAGACCTCCCGCGCCTAGTTACGGTGGCTAAGACGCGATTGGCCAGTGGCGGTTTTTGGGCGTGGCTTAGCGAAGGGTCAATTTAGATAAAGTCCAATCGGGAGCTGTATGACAGGGTTTTAGTGCGCGCGCGTGTACGTGCACAGAAAAAAAACGCATGTTAGAACAGCACGCGAATGAACTGTTTAACCGGCAAGGCTTTAAAGCAAATGCAAATAATCAACTTTTATGATTGCGAATAAGTGCAGTGTCCCGCGGGTAACTCTACCGCTGCGTTAACATGATGCGGATGTACGTCGAGTTACAGTTCACGGTCAGAGTCTATGGTCGGACCATAGTTTGGGGGCCCCCTAGTGGCGGCGGGGCCCTAAGCAGCCACTTAGTTTGCTTATAGGGAGAGCCATTTTAAAAGAGTTTGCTCTGAGAAATGTATCAAAATTTAGTGAGATTAATGCTTTAATAATGCAAAACACCTACCAATATGAAAATTAAAATAGAGAATAATATTGTGAAACAGGGATACTAGAAGTCAAAGGAAAACAGCAATTTTGACAATTCAAACAGTTCATAAAGAGATCGTAAAACTAATCCATATGAATTGAGAGGTTTAGTGCAAATTCGATCACTAAAATCAAATTCGAGACTCGATCACTTTATATGATGAACAGATTGAATTAAGGCTTTTATTCACATATAAATCGGGCCTAAACTAACTTTATGCCACACCTGCCAATGGCCAGTGACTCAAGAAAAATCACCGGCCAAATTTTTTTTTCTTTCAGTGGCATTGCATTGGTTGTAATTTTTATATTAAATGTGCAAAAGTTCTGATGCGATTTATCTTTGTTACATTTTTTTCATTACAAAGCCCAGTGGTTTTAAGAGGAGTTTGTATACTTTTTATATCAACTGTGCTCATTATATTCTGTAGTAATATTAGATTGTAAAATTCTGTTATTAGCAAATCAGAATATAAATAGGCCTACAACTAATCTAGAATCTAAATACTGCTGAAATATGCAATTTGAGTAACAGCTACGCTATTCAGCATGTAACAGTGTGCAGCACCCTTATTGGATAATAATTATGTACAGGTCCTTCTCAAAAAATTAGCATATTGTGATAGAGTTCATTATTTTCCATAATGTAATGATAAAAATTAAACTTTCATATATTTTAGATTCATTGCACACCAACTGAAATATTTCAGGTCTTTTATTTTTTTAATACTGATGATTTTGGCATACAGCTCATGAAAACCCAAAATTCCTATCTAAAAAAATTAGCATATCATGAAAAGGGTCTCTAAACGAGCTATTAACCTAATCATCTGAATCAACTAATTAACTCTAAACACCTGCAAAAGATTCCTGAGGCTTTTAAAAACTCCCAGCCGGTTTCATTACTCAAAACCGCAATCATGGGTAAGACTGCCGACCTGACTGCTGTCCAGAAGGCCATCATTGACACCCTCAAGCAAGAGGGTAAGACACAGAAAGAAATTTCTGAACAAATAAGCTGTTCCCAGAGTGCTGTATCAAGGCACCTCAGTGGGAAGTCTGTGGGAAGGAAAAAGTGTGGCAAAAAACGCTGTACAACGAGAAGAGGTGAACAGACCCTGAGGAAGATTGTGGAGAAGGACCGATTCCAGACCTTGGGGGACCTGCGGAAGCAGTGGACTGAGTCTGGAGTAGAAACATCCAGAGCCACCGTGCACAGGCGTGTGCAGGAAATGGGCTACAGGTGCCGCATTCCCCAGGTCAAGCCACTTTTGAACCAGAAACAGCGGCAGAAGTGCCTGACCTGGGCTACAGAGAAGCAGCACTGGGCTGTTGCTCAGTGGTCCAAAGTACTTTTTTCGGATGAAAGCAAATTTTGCATGTATTTTTTTTGTTATTAAAGGTATGTTTCAACCGATGCAACAATTCTAATGTTTTAATAACATATACTAGATTACACTTGACCTGATTTTTGCACCTGAGACGCATCTCTCTGTAGGCAAGGTTGCGATTAGCTGGTGCCCTCTGATGTCACAGGGCACCACAACTTCCAATAGGAAAATTAAAACGCAGTAGCCACCGTTCAACCTGAAGAGGGCAGCACTCAGATGTTTTACACCATATATTGTAGAATTAAAACACTTTATACCCAAATGTCCAAAAAATTACTTGAATCATTGAACAGCGATAATAAAGCCCCAGTCTTACAAATCATTAACTAAAATAAGTTGGTTTAGGGTTTACCCTTTAATGAAATGTATTTTGAAAATATTTTGCATACCTGTAAGTAAAACAGGTATGCAACATCTGGTATAAAACACCATATTTATTTTTATTCAGTTTGCACATTTTCGAGTTGTGAAAAAATAATCAAAAAATGTATTTCTGGTTAAACCGTATACCTGAAAAGGTAGAATTTTGCAATGTTGTTGCACTACATGCATGTTCAACATGTTGACCTCCAGTGTGAGGTAGTTATTTATTTTTATTCAGTTTGTACATTTTCGAGTTGTGAAAAGATAATCTAAAAATGTATTTCTGATTAAACCGTATACCTGAAAAGGTCACAGTTATGTGTTTTTGAAATATGTGGCAAAGCAAATAAAATGCAAAAACTATTACTTCTGAAAAAGTTTTTTTTTAATTTATCTTCCCAGAAAAGTTATAATTTTGAAAATGTTGTGGAAAAGAAAATAAACAGAAAAAAACTGTTATTTAGCAAGAAAACTGACAATTTTTTTTTTTTTTTTCAAATGAGACATAAAAGCCCAATGTGACATATATGTAACATTAAAAAATTATCATAAACGCCCAATGTGACATATATGTAACATTATACATCTTTGACAAGGAGTGGTTGTATTTAAAAAACAACGTCAGAAACATGTTTTAAGTCGTCCATTTAGTCTGTTTTATATGCCCCATAATTTTCCTATAAGGGGAAATTGGTCTGGGTTCTTATGGGTTAATATTTTTATTCACAGTATTCTTAAATGCAAAGCCATACTAGATGCAATACAATACAATATTTTTTATATAGTCACTCCTCTGTGAGTCGAATCTTATATCGCATTTAGTTAGATTTACAATATAGCACAACCTTTTTTACTTTGCTGTAAATCTCTGTAACACTGAAACAAAAAAATGTTAATTGTGTTGGTGCTCCTCTGACGGGCAGCTGCAGTGTCCCTGTTACAGCAGGTGGCAGTGTGTTGTACTCATATGTGTGTGTGTGTGTGTTTGTGTGTATGTGTGTGTGTGTGTGTGCGTGTGTGTGTGTGTGTGTGTGCTTTAGGTGACCATTCCACGAGGAAAGGACGGCTTCGGCTTCACCATCTGCTCTGACTCGCCTGTTCGTATACAAGCAGTCGATCCAGGCAAGAACTGCTCTGTGTGTGTTCATGTGTGTGTGTGCTGTGCCAGAGGAGGCTGGGAGTGTGTGGTAATTCTGCGTCATGGATTATTAAGCATCACAGTCATACAAGGGTCAATGTGTGTGTGAGTTTTAGGCTACATGAGTCACAGCTGAGTAACACTCACTGTTGTCTTTATAAATGTTGTGTGTGTGTGTGTGTGTGTGTCTGTGTGTGTGTTTGTGTGTGTGTGTGTGTCCTCAAAGATGTCAATATCTGAAATCCTTGTGGGGACATTTTTGTTTTTTTGAACATGTAAAAATGCTAAATGTTTTCTGTGATGGGTTTGAGGATAGAATATACAGTTTGTACTGTATAAAAGTAATTGTCTATGGAAAGTCCCCATAAAACATGGAAAGCCAACATGTGTGTGTTTCTTCTCTCAGGTGGTCCAGCGGATCAGGCTGGTTTGCAGCAGTTGGACACGGTTTTGCAGTTAAACGGTCAACTTGTCAAACATTGGAAGTGTGTAGATCTTGCACATGCTATTAGGTACATATAATACTATAGTTGTGAAGATCAAATTATTGATAATAAATGTACTCCGGCACACTGTACGCATAAGCTATTGTACAAAAAGAAACGCTGTTTATGACCTTTACCTGATTAAATGCCTTTTTTGAAAAAGTACATACTTTAAAAAGCACTTATTGGAGAAATACTGTAAGTTAAAGTAATAAACTTAAGTGCAAATTGAATGTTATGTGTTTTTAAATCATTTAATTGCTATTAAATGAAAATGTAAAATATTTTAAATGGAAATTAAACAAAACTTTTTTTTGACCAAATTAAGTTGGACTTAAGTACATGTTCATATGTATTTTCATAATTTGCTACTTTTGTTGCCTTTGAAATACGGTTAAAGTGTGTTGACAAGGATTTGTGGTAAACAAAATATACTTTAAAGTAATTTCTTTTGCAATCTGTATATCATGTATTTAAAATAAATGTAATTGTAATGATGCAGTGGTAATTTATTACATTTAAAATATATTATCTTTAAATGCAACATCGAATAACACACCACAGTTAAAATTATAATCAAGTACTTTACATGTTAGTCGGCACATCAAAAGGAGTGTACTTCTTTAAAGCACCACAAAAGATTAAAACACAAGTATTTAAAATGTTCTGTAAAGTCAAACTTTTAATTTGACATGATTACAAAGTGCAAGAAACATAGTCATGACAGTGTACTCTCTTTAAGCCTTTCATTTAATTAATATAATATTGTCTGCAAGTAAAATGTTTCCAAAAATATACTTTTAAGTGCAATTTAATTCAGCTCATGTCTTTTTAACAAGGTGAAACCTGTTAAAGGTGTTGACACAATCTTACGGTTTGATTATTATAACTAAGCTAAGTCTTTGCTCATAAACACACTCAATAATTAATGATTAAATCAATCTTTGTTTGCTTTTCTTCCTACGTTTGTTCTGTTTTCTCTCACTGTCTCCAGAAATAGTCGAAGTGAAATCACAGTGGTGGTTTGGCGTTCGGGACTCTCTGTGAAGTCCAACTTTGGGCAACTGATCCATCATCCTACTTACAAGTCCTCTAACTATGACAAGCCAGTTTCCCCGGCTAAAAGCAAGATGGGGGACCGAGCGCCCCCGCTCCCGCCTATGCCCCCCCACCAGCGCACCGGCCGCAGGGATTTAGTGAACGGGTCGGGAGTCCTGTGGGGAGAACGCAGGAGTGCAGTGGACGGCACTCAGACGCTTCGAGGGACGCGTGTGAAAGCATCAAACGGGGACGATTATATCATCCTGTCTCCTGTTAATCCTGGAAGCCAGGTAGAGCCAAGCACTGTCCATCATTATGGTGTCTCACAGCTGCTTAAAGTTTCATGAAACCCCCCTGTTTTAGCCTGGCCGTTCACACCTCAGAGTTGGAAAAAGTCTCAAAAAATGGACGTGTAAAGTTGGGAGAGTATAGAGGGAATCAATAAAACACATCATCATGGTGTCTCACAGCTGCTTAATGTCTCGATATGATGTGAAAATGTGAGCAGACATGAGGGGGCCATGACCTCTGGGACTTTTGTCGCACTTGCACCACGAATACACACACACACACACACACACACACACACACACACACACACACACACACACACACACACACACACACACACACACACACACACACAAAAAAAGAATGGATTCGGAGTTTTGTTGTTGAAATTAAAAAAAGTAACAAATTCTTCCCTCGCGGGTCAATTTTTGAATGCGAGGAATGCTTCAGTACACATAGAAAAAAATATAAAATCAAGCTAAAAATGCTAAATATTCAAGCTAAAAATGCTAAAACTTTACCAAAAAGTTATTTTATAATGTTAACATGTGTATCTGAATGCACACTGAACTGAACTGGCTTTAGGACCCAGCAGAACCACTCATTTGCTTCATATAGAGCTATAAGGCCATCCAGCGGCAAGAGTCATGAAATATCATGTTATATTATTTTTTTTCCACAAGAAGTCGGCAAGACTCCCATTGTAAGGTATATTGAGCTGATTTAAAAGGTTGAAAGAATGTGAGGAATGTGCTTAAATTACTATTTATTTATTATTCATTGATCAAATCTAGTCATTTAAAGGTAAATGAAATAAAAAATAACCCAAAATAAAAAAGGCCATTAAAAAATAGAAAAAATATGATCAAAATTAAATAAAATAAGCTTTCTGGACAAAAAAAAAAGTATAATTTTAGGGCTTCGGGTCATTTTGACATAAATAAGACATCTAAATAAAACTATCTAAAGCATAGTGGAAAAAAAGCTCCCTTTTTCTTTTAAAATTAATAATGTTTCTTTATTTGTAAGTACTTCTTTGGTGTTTTCTTTAGCCTTCTTAAAAACCATTTTAAAATCCCTGTAGTCAATAATTTTATCCCTTAAAACTTCATGCATTAAAATAGTTTGAATATAACTCTGCACTCTTGCCTCATTTAGTATAAGCGTTCTATGAATATGCAAATGAGCCCCGCCTCCACTCACTCACTCACTCAGAGATCCACTCGTTGACGATCACACGTTGATCTGATTGGTTATAAGGTAGTTTGTGACGTCAGAAACACCAGCGATTTCAAACCGTGTTTTCGAGACTGTCTTTGGTTCACTGCAGTTTTAAGGAGGAAATACTCAGCAATGCTGTCGACTTATGAATTTACACATGGTTTATCTTAAAGCATATTAATAACACACCACAGACATACAAACAATATTTAAACCTTGATTTTCAGCACAGGGGAACTTAAATTCTATCATTGCCTATCATTGTAGGCAGATGCTGTACCTACAGTAAAGGCAACCAAACGTTTAAAATCCTTATAGATATAAACAGCAAGATTCTCAATTACAAGTGTTCTCAAGAAATGCCAATGCCATCATAAAAATTTTAACACAAGAAAACCTTTATATTATTTAAATGTTTACAGAGTTTTGCGTATTTCAGTAAGTTCTAAATTTGATCTTAAATGTAGAATCAATTTTAGTGTGAATTTATTGATGCAGGCTTTGGATGCAGATCTTAGTGAATGAGACCCATTGTTTCCATTGAAAAATATCTTTATAACCAACCATGTACAGTATCAGTAACTTATTAGGCAACTATTACAGGAAACCTGTGCTTTCATTTAAATCTGTACTTAACACAATACATGCTACACATAAAAGTATATTTCCGTTTGTTATAATCAAGTCTACAGAGGTGTCCATAAGGCCTATTACACACACTGCACACGTAAGCAGCACCAAACCACCAAACGTAACTCTTTTTCAAGGTGGTAAAGTCACCCCTAACCAGCCTAAATACTGACAGGCACACAAACAGTGCTTTCTAGATTCAGATTGTCCATATTATTTAACATTTTATGGCTAAAGCTTGGGGTTTGGGTTCCATTCTATGTAGATTGATTATCATTTGGATGTAAATGAAGTCTAAATTGGAGTTCACATTCAATTCCTACACTATATTTATCACTATATTTTATGTACGAAGGAAAATGCTTCCAGTGTAAAAGCAGAAAGTTTGTGTTGCTTAGGTCGTTTGTGTAAAAAAGGCCTAATATTGTAATCATTGATTCATTAAAGTAGTGAGAAAACTCCACATAATATCTTAGCATGTACTTAGTCTCGTTGTCTTCACTTATTGACTCTTCAATACTTTGCAGGTATTGGGCTCTGTCTATGGAGATAACCACAGGACATTAAGTAAGTTCCTCTTTCCTAGTGCAGTTTGTATTGGTGGTGTGGTGCCGTGGTAAAGGCTCAGGGTTTGGAAAGTTACTAGCTTAAGCCCTACAACATTGTGTCCTTGAGTAAGAGACTTAAGCAGGGCAATGTAGGGTATTGCACTTTACATAATGGCACTTTATTTTAAAGTAATTGCTGCTGTTTGATGCTGCTTATTGTTGTTTGTTTTAAGTGTTTATGTTCAGTTCTTTAAATGAGATTCAGAGGACAGAATTTCGTTGTACTATGTATAATGACAAGTCCAAGTCAATAGACTGCAAAAAACACAAGTAAAAAAATTGATTTGCGAATTTGTCAATTTGACCATTTCGTTCAAGTCAAGTCGTCAAGTCAAGTCATTAGACTGCAAAAAACATAAGAAGTAAAAAAAAATGGATGATTTGCGAATTTGTCATTTTGACCATTTCATATGCGAATGCCCTTGATCATGTTTTGTTTGATCCAGATAGTGCACACATTATGGCTTCATTTCAATTAACTCCTTACATTCATTTCTATCCATGCCTCTACTTCTTATTAGTAGTGGATATACTGACATAGACATAGACAATGCCGATGATGTTTTCTCCCATATGGCACAACCTACTGCAGAAATACTGACCAGAAAACATGGGATTTCCATCAAGGACCTGCTTACAGGGTATAGGGCTGTCATATCGGCTCTTCTATACTTTAAAAAAAAAATGTATTGCAGAAATACATACAGACATTTAACAAAATAAACATTAAAAAAACACACAAAAAAACAGACAAACACCAATATAAGATAATTTAAAAAATAATAATAAAAAAAACAAGCAAAAAACAAAACAAACAAAAGGTAAAGAAAAGAAAGACCGTATAATTTGTCCTTTGGGGGTGTTCAGTAATCAGTAATTTACCATATTTTACCCTTTCTCTCGTCCCTCCACTCTCTTCTCCACCAAACCCTCCAAACAATAACAGTGATAGTAAAGATATTAATATGATTTATGATTAATATAGCTATCTGTGCACATCCCCGGGCGAAGGACGGTGCGCCCCCCCACAGCCCGACCCAGGCTCTTCTGTACTTCTAAACCACAGAACATGTCTTTTCATTTATCCATCTAATATCTACGATCTTTACTTTCCAACAGCTGGCCAGATGTTCCCCACACCGCAGACGCCTGCTCCACCTCCTCCGGCCACTGGTTCCCAGTCAGCTCCTGGACTGGCCAGCAGAACGTGCTTTCTGCGACGCTCTGGCTACAGCAAATCCAAAACACAGCAAAGTGGACATTACCAACAGCCAACAAACACCTCAAACTTTGCCAACTACCAGAACTGCACCATTGTGAGGTCACACATGCCTCATGCCAACTACGGTACCTACGTTAAAGTGACACCTAAAATCCTCATCTTCCCCATCTTTGTGCAGGTAAATCTCCCATATCTTCAAAATGTGCACAAACATTAAATAAAAACATCTACTGAGCTCTAGTAGTGATCTCTTCAGAACAAACCATAGATAATACTGTAAAAAGCAAGTTATCAACAGGGTTTGCTAATAGGAAACGTTCTCAGAACTGAATAACAAAAACAAAAACAAAAAAAATGACATGGGCTGCGTTAGATTAAACTGAGAGGGGTCATAGCACTTACATATTGTTGTCCTACTGCTAGTTTCACTGCTGTTATTGTTCTAATTTGTAAGTCGCTTGGGATAAAAGCGTCTGCTAAACGAATAAATGTAAATGTAACTGTTCTGGCAAGCTTCTGTCAAAATTACAAAACAAACGTTCTTCCAGTAATGCTAGTAGAACGTTTGTTCAAAGTTATATGGTCTTTAATAATGTTCTCAAAACTTTAGCACAGAAACATATGTTTATACCATTTTAGTCGGACAAGTTAGTTTTTTTAAATGTTACTACTTGTTTCAGAAAGTTCAGAGAACATTCAAAGTTAAAGTTCCCTCAATGTTTGCAGAATTCCTAAATGGAATGTTCCTTTAAATGGGTGGTAAAAAATCCTTTTCACAAGATGTAAAATAAATCTCTGATGTCCCCAGAGTGTGTGTGTGTGAAGTTTTAGCACAAAATACCCCACAGATATTTTTATATAGCATGTAAAAGTTGTCACTTTTTGAGGGTTAGCAAAAACGCACCATTTTGTGCCTGGCCCTTTAAATGCAAATGAGCTGCCTCAGAGGGTGGGGTTTCAAGAGTTCGTGCGTGTTAGCAACTGCCATTACCTCACGCAGACACACTACAATGACAGAAACTGTTCTGCCTTTAATGTTAAAACAGAGTCAGACAAAGAAGGAGAGACTCAAGAAGTAACAACACGTAGAATGCAACTGGACGTCTCTGAATGGTTAGTTGATGAATTTATGCTGCTGATGTGGAGTTAGCTATCTTCAATTAGCATATTCTGTCATGTTAATCTATAAATCGCACGTATAGGAACTGTTGTGAGATGCACACAGAGTGACTTTTTATTGCATGTGAAAAGAAGGATGCTAAAGTTTGAGCTGACTCACAAATGTACTCTTATACAACAACTTTTCCTCTTCTCAACATGGACTGCGTGTCCCGGGGGCGGGGTTTATGTACATTTTAGGATTGCTGATGTCACTAAACCCGGGAGAAATGTCGTGTAGTCCCAACCAGCCGTTTGTTGTAGTCCTTTTCTTTAAAAGCAAATATCTCCCTTTGCTTTGAACTTTGAGCATTGTAACGTTGCAGATGTTGTTTGCGATCAAACAGCAACATTTCACACTAGCTAAAGTTAGAAAAGTGAAATCGTGTTTTACCACCCCTTTAACGATTGCATAACCAAGAATGTTATTAAAACATTTAAAAAAATTGGACGTTTGAACATTCAGGGAACATTCAGAAATAACTTTTTTATAAGTTAACGGGAACATTAGCAAAACGTTTTTAGAACATAATTTTTTTTTTTTTTTAAGCAGGGATGGCCCAGATTTTTCATTGGACATGAACGGGCAGCCCAACACTACTGAACTTTATCATAAAATACATAAGTAAAAAAAGAAAAGGCCTTAAATTCAAACCTAAAATTAATTAATGTTAGAATGAGCTCCATATGGCCAGAAATATAAAGAATTATGCATAGGAATATGAACAGAAACACGGACAAATTTAGTTTCTAGTGTAAATGTCTCAAAATGTTTCATGCTCTCAACAGCCAATCAAAACGCAGACCATATTTATTCTCATAGCAAGTGAATTGTATTTAATGTAATATTTTCGTGTTCTTTTTCAAGTTTTTTTTTTTTTTTTTCTGAAGCCTGTAGATCTGTGTAGCCCAACTAGAACACTGGTGATCTCTGAAGAAATGATCCTACACGAGAGCAGGCACTTCTCTATCAAGGTAAGAGATACTCTACATACTGTAGTATGCATGTGGATTTAGGCCATTTCACACTTGAAGTTGTTCTAAAAGTAGTACAGTTTTATAACTTCAAGTGCTTTTACTGGAATAAAATGAACTCATTGGTAATTTAAGATGTATCTGTCTTTTACCACCTTGACAATGTCTAATGTAAACTGCTAGAACTTTGTTCTGTCCCTGAGAGATTTAGTCTGGGAAATTTTGAGATTCTCTCTCATGCAGTCAATAAAGCTTTAATTGTGTGACATTGCATTTAAAACAATGGATATCTAGCACTTTTAGTACCAAGATTGACTTTAGAGTACAATTAAAAATATAAAACGGAAAATGGACAAGGTATTAAAAACAAAAATTTGTGATTAAAATGTATGAAAAAGTAATGTTACAGTTTTTTTTACAATCGCTATGACAATTTTTTCAATACTTTTAACAAATTTGCTAAACTCTTAATGCACCAACACACCTACAACACACAATTGGCAAAACAGTTAATTTCATGCTCAAAATCACACATTGTAAACTAAACTCCAACACTAATTTTTAAAATACAATAATAGACTATCAACAATACACTATGTCTACCAAAACACTGCAAACATGTTTAGAAAATAAAATAATTTTTAAAACACTAACATATATTCTCATCCAACAGGAAGATTTAGTCAATCATAGCACAATGTCATAAAACACGAACATAAGATGGAATTACAGAAACTGTATTATTGTATATGTGTCAGGTCTGCCCTTATACAACACACAGTTTATTGCATTGATCATAGATTGTGTTTTGCACTGCAGTTTCTTTTGAAGCCTCTCTACATTTTTGTTATGTTGGGTTTAGGTCTTTTGCTGCAGAAATTCAATGAAAAAAGACCCATCTCAGAGTGGTTTATAATGTACGGTTACTGAAATGAAAAAACGAAGCCAGAGACAGAATTGCTGCAATAAATAAAATAAATAAAAATAAATGTATATATTTGCATAATTCAATCAGCTGTTTCTCAGTAACAATAGAATAAAATACAGGGGATATATTTGTGTTTCAATTCACAATATAAACAGCTGTTTACCTTGACTTTAGCCTGGGTTAGGTTTATAACATGGTGTTATCTGTTCTGACATACAGTGTTAAAGCATTGGTAAATTTGCCAGTAAAAATCTATTGTTGTGCTCTTGTTTGAGCTTGTGTGTAAAAGAAGTTCAAGCATTTTAAATATGTGTTAATTGTATGCCTTTGTGTTAAAGCAACACGAAATGTGTTAATAGTATAGCTTACACAGACGGATGTAGTGCTAACTGTGTTAAGAGTTTAGGAAATTTGTTAAACTTATTGAAAAAATTGTCATAGTGATTGTAAAAAGCTGTAAAACAAAAGGTAAATTGATAATGAAAATTAAATGTAACTTGTATTTAAATGTGGCGGTGTTATAACTGATTAAGTGTATAACTGTAATTCACTTATGTTTTTTACTGAAGTTGCAGTCTACACAAAAAGACTTTTGGTGCGTTATTACACTGTGGCTTCTTCAATATTGGTTCCAGTCTCTTTTTCGGTAGGTTTTGGGTTTAGTGTAGGTGTACGCTATTTTAAAACGCGATAAGCATTTACATTTTAGCGACACTCCCTGGACATTTCAATTCAGAACTGCGGTCATATATCAAGTCAAGTCAAGTCACTTTCATTTATAAAGTGCTTTTAACAGTATGGATTGTTTCAAAACAGCTTTACAGTGACAATAGAAATTACCGTAACAGATTGTTTAGGCTTTACCACAGATCTAGGATAAAGTTATTGTCCAGCTAAAGTTAGTGTTTCGGTCAAAACCGGAATTATCCTGACAACGTCAGTTCAGGGATGCGTTGTCGTCGTGTCCAGGTGCAGGTCCTTCATCAGATCCGGATCCGGCCTGGATCCGGCGGACTACGGTAAACCTCGGGATAAACAGAGAGACTAATATTAGCGTAGACGCCATCCTTCTTATTATGTACCAAGTACATCAGGATTTAAGGGAAGTGTTCCCGGTTCCGGCTGATCTAATCTATGCAGCCTAACATTGAATTATAGAAGTTTATAATGTGTTATGTGTATGCTAAGCCAAAGAGATGTGTTTCTAGTCTAGATTTGAACTGACAGACTGTGTCTGCTTCCCGGACAATGTTAGGAAGATTGTTCCAAAGTTTTGGTGCTAAATAGGAAAAGGATCTACCGCCAGCAGTCGATTTAGATATTCTAGGTATTATCAACTGGCCAGAGTTTTGAGATCGCAATAGACGTGAAGGACTATAATGCGTTAAGAGCTCGCTCAAGTACTGGGGAGCTAAACCATTTAGTGCTTTGTAAGTAATCAGCAATTCTTTAAAATGTATACGATGTTTAATATGGAGCCAATGCAGTGTTGAAAGAACCGGGCTGATATGGTCATACTTCCTGGTTCTGGTATGTACGACAACCAACATAATAAAACGTTGCCAGATTCACGTTTATCGGTTTCAGAGAAAACTGCACAGTCTTTTAGTGCCACTCTGGACATCTCATGTTGAAACTGTCGCGAAACGTACAAAACACGATGTAATATCATTGTGCAGAAAGTCGCCACAGGCACGTTTTTCTAATGAGCCTTGGTTGGTGAAAAGATATCCATCTTGGGATAAATTTGGACCAAATCAGACCCAACTATTTTTGGGCTAAATAAAGACAGGCTGTGACGGGCCGACCTGATTTATTCTTGCACACCGGAAGCTTTTTTTAACGCTGTTATTTTCTTACTTTCCGGTTCAAGGACTGGCCGCATGTATCGGATTCCAACTGTTCTTTTGAGACATCTGCATTTGATCCATTTCTGCTGAACTCTCTCACTCTCGCTCTCTCTTTTCAGGTGACAATCTTTATATACTCCGATCTGATGCTGGTGACCAGAGAGGATGAACCGGGACGATGTAATGTCCTGCAAAACCCACTGTACCTCAGACAGCTGCAGCTGCGGGATGGTGAGTGACAACTACTTACAGTACCGTTCAAAAGTTTGGGGTCGGTACGATTTTGAATGTTTTTTAAAGAAGTCTCTTCTGCTCACCAATGCTGTATTTATTTGATTAAAAATACAAAACAAACCCAGTAATATTGTGAAATATTATTTCAATGTAAAACTATGTTTTCAATGTGAATATATAGTAAAGTGTATTTATTCCTGTGATCAAAGCTGAATTTTCATCATCATTACTCCAGTCTTCAGTGTCACATGATCCTTCAGAAATCAGTATAATATGATGATTTGATGTTCAAGAATGATTATGATTATTATCAATGTTGAAAACAGTTGTGTACCTTTTTTTTAGGATTCTTTGATGAACAGAAAGTTAAAAACAACAGCATTTATTTGAAATAGAATCTTTTGTAACATTATAAATGTCTTTACTCTCACTTTTCATCAATTTAATTCCTCCTTGATGAATAAAGTATTGATTTATTTTATTTATTTCCCCCAAAAAATTAAATAAAAATTCTTACTGACCCCAAAGTTTTGAACGGTAGTGTTTAATGTTACAAAAGATTCTATTTCAGAAAAATGCTGTTCTTTTGAACTTTCTGTTCTTCAAAGTATCCTAAAATAAAAATGTAAATAACTGTTTTCAGTGGCGTCATGCCCATTCAAAGTGCGGGCACGTGCCCCCTCAGATTTTTCCTCCCTGATAATTTTTTTTGTCACAACTTTATTCCTATTATGCTCCATAATTACCAGAGCCTATAACGACTCAGATGTATTCTTCTGGATGTGTAATAAATCGGTCAGCACCAGCCCGCCCCTTTTTCCTAATATGGTGCTGTGTATATCAAATCTAGAGCGCTACGCGCGTAGAATCTTTGCTGTGTGTTCAAGCAACTCACAGTCACTCGTCTCGCACGTTGAGCTGGCAATGCTTTACAGATGGTCTTGAAGTGGTAAGTGGGCAAAGCAACAAATCGGCATTGAACTAGTTATCGGATGATATTAAAAGGTAGTGGGATTATTTGTGGTTGACCTGGAAATTTGAACTTGATCAAAAAGTTATGGATTTGATATTAGCTGCGAATTCAGAGCATTAACTTAAGTTGTGTCAGTGTAACGTTATCGATAGCTAGCCTAGTCTAACCGTAAACTAGTTGGCTAACGTTACCGCCTGCCATACAAAGCCAATAAGCCATAGTAGGTTAAATGTATAAGTTACAAGCTTTTCTGTTAGCTCATAAATTACTCTTTACAAGTTCCTTATTTAAAATATATTAATGAGCAGTGTAACTACAGTATTTCAATGATTTTACTAAATTAATGTTACATATTACATTTGATTTGATTACTTTTTAAAATTTCTGTCAAATATTAACCATTTTCAAGTGTGTGTGTGTCCACTACTCACTACTCTGCTCCAGATGTGTGTGCACTTACTTGGATGGGTTAAATGCAGAAGTCAAATTCCAAGTATGGGTTACCATACTCAGCCATCACGCGTCACTTTCACTTTCACAAGCTTTTGAATTTGAGTTTACAGTTCTTTCATCAACCTGTCTTTCACTTAAACTTACAAAATAGATACTTTAACTCAGTCCTCAGATAGAGGAGGGTTGCTGCTAGCTCTGTTAAGGTATTTCTGTCCCTCCCAAACTGCATTGAAATTGTATGTTTAGCAGCCAGAATTTAAAAATGTTCAGGGGGAGAAACCCCGACCCCTCCTAACATGATCCATATCACCCGTCAGAAAACTATTGCAACGTTTCAGATTGTGCCCCCCAGAATTTTGGCTTGCATGACGCCCCTGACTGTTTTCAACATTGATAATAATGAGAAATGTTTCTTGAGCATCAAATCATCATATTAGATTGATTTCTGAAGGATCATGTGACACTGAAGACTGGAGTAATGATGCTGAAAATTCAGCTTTGATCACAGGATCACAGCATTGGTGAGCAGAAGAGACTTCTTTTAAAAACATAAAAAATCTTACCGACCCCAAACTTTTGAACAGCCGTGTTCACTTTCACACACAAAATCTGTGTTTTTGCTTTGTAAGAGCTTCTGTGTCGCTTAAGTTCCCTTCAATAGATCATGAGTCTTTGACACAAACGCAACTGTAAGTGTTACCGGTCTTTACACCCCTGTAACTGATCAAACAGCTTATAAAGATGCTTTTCACTCAATGAGAGCGAAATAAAACCAGCGCCAGCGCATACCGTCTTTTGGCTTTAAAAACTACTGTCATTTACTAAAGACACACTGAAAAGAGGCAGATAGGGTTATTTTAGCGGCTGAACTTATTGCATATGCATTTGTAGGAGTTTCCCTTTCAGGCGCAAAATTTATAGGAGGAGAGTATTAAAACAAATCATGCAAGATGATTCACTAAGATTTGAGCTAGAGGTGTCAACAATAATCGATTCGGCGATGCATCGCAATGCGGGAAATGCACGATTCAGCATCGAGGCGGCAAAGTGCCATAATCGATTATGTCACTGTTTATTTTCTGGCCTTGAACAATAAAGTTTTGAAGTTTCAATTACTTCCGGGGGCATAATAACAACAATAAAGATGGCTGAGGCGGAGGGAGATGACCGCGATAGACGGGTAATCAAAAACGCACCCAAAGCTTGGAAAGCGGACATTTGGGCACATTTCGGATTCTACGAAGTTAATGGGAATCAGATAAGACTTACGCGGTGTGTAAAACCTGCCACACTAAAATCAAGCACGTTGGCAATACAACTAACTTCACGAAGCAGAGAGAAGAGAAACATTCGTCAAGCACTAAAGCAGTTATTTACGTTTTCTTTTTCAGGTTTGAAAATGCCATATCCAATACCCTGTACCATTCAATTTTATTTTATTTAATGACATTTATGTCAAAGATATAGGAGAGTTATAATACACGCATAGCAGCCAATAAAATCTGTTGTTCAATATCTGACTGCTTCTATTGCCTCATGACTGATGAAAAATTTACCTTGTTGTGTGCAGTAGAATTTTGATGCATCGCAATGCATCGTAGAATCGAATTGAATCGAATTGTTACCTGGTGAATCGTAATCGAATCGAATTGTGAGGGCAGTGCCAATGCACACCCCTAGTTTGAGCTTGTCAGTTTACTGGTGTTTGTGCCATTATTTACATCCCAAAAAAGCATGTCTTAAACCTGACGCTAATTTGCGCTGCTCTTGGTGGACAGTGTTGGTCATCATGGAAATGATCCGGCTGCGTCTGTGTTCTTTCATTTGCATTTCGTCAGTAGATCACGTGCAGAATCTGCATTGTTTTGGTTTTGCACCAAAAATTTCTCACGCTAAAATTTGCCCTCTTTAGTAAATCTGGCCCTATGTGTTTTATTAGACAGGTGAGCAAATGTTTAGCATACCTTTATTGACAGAGAAGTGATCAAATGCCACTGTAACAAAGTTCATGAAAGAAGAATGTGGATGTTAAACGTAACTTACAAAAGGAAAGGAGCCGCAGTGGCATATACGTTTTTTAAAAACTGCAATGTAAAATGTCCTAGTCTGTGTCTGGCTTCAAACCACAGTAACGCTAATACAACTTTAATACATTAGCTCATCAATGAACATTATTCCTGTCGGACTGCTTTTCATCGGCTGTGGAGGTGAACACCACAACTCCCAAGATTCCACCCTCATTCACAGCGTCATAAAGCTACGCCTTTGCTACTGTTTTGCATAAGCGACCTCTAGCCGTGAAACTTGCGTACTGTGCCTTTTAAAGGCTTAGAAAAGAAAACAAGTAGAAAGATACAGCTCATTTAACTCAAGACATGCCCTATTTTAAACGCTTTTAAGCAATATCAGTAGGATCATGCATGAAATGGAAAAGCTGATCATACCATTATCAAATCACTGTTTTGCCCATTAGATATTATTGCAATTAATCAATGCAATATTAGATTGAGAAATAAATGAAAGCAATAGACAATTTTCTGGGATGATTGTTTGCTCAGATAGTTGCTGTGTCTTTGCTCAGGAGACTTAGAAGAGATATAAAATGAATGTTTGTGTAGATGTCCTGACTAATTCAGTGAGATCAATGTGTGTATGAGCATGTGACAGGATAACATCTCAGATAGCTAAAGATCCTGCAGGTGTCTCACAGAAAGAGCACTGTACAACGGTCTCCTCTGATAACTCTTCAAATAATGGCATTAGAGAATATGAAGTATTTGATCAGACATGTTAGATTGTCGAGTTGGGGTACTCGAACTCGAACTCGGACTCGGACTCGAGTCCAATTTTGAGTGAACTCGGACTTGTCACGCACTCGGATGAATTTGTACACGGACTCGGACATTTTAGACTCGGAAAAATGTCCGAGTCCAGTCGAGTCCGGGCACTAGAGGACACAATATTATTCAAAAACGAAACCAAACTACTTGTGTTGTTTCCGCGTTGAGCATCAGCCAATCACAGACATGTATATTAAGCGCATGAACACAGTGGCAAATCAGAGGCATTTTAGAGTCAACATGCGGAGAATTCGCTTAAAATGTATGTTCAGAATCAGCACAAGCTTTATCCTTTCGCAAATCCCCTCATAAACAAAGTCTTGACGCGATATAAATGAGAGATTCACTGTGCAGTGTGGACACTTCAGTGTTTATGACGAGAGTTGTAGGGAGAGTGCAGAACGCGGCAAGTGATGGCTTAAAGGGAGCGCTATCGACAATCTAAATAATAGTTTTGTTTTTCGTGCTTCTAGAGGACCCGTGGTTACGTTCACACTGTAAATTATAAAGAGTGATAAATGCATTTAAATGTGGGAGTGAATCCGCTAAATTTTAGTCCTGTGAGTCTTGAAATTGTGATGATTGACATAGTAACCATAGCAACATGAGAAAGTGATAACCATAGCAACATTTTGGTGTCTATTAATTTAATGATTTTTGTTACATTTACACTTTAGTCATAAGTTTACATACACCTTTCACAATCTCCAAAATTTTTATTTATTTATTATTAAGTAGGATCATAAAAACATTGTTTCTATTTAGTACTGCACTGAAAAAGCTTTTTCACATAACAGATGTTTAATAGCCTAGTCCACAAGACAAAATACAAGACAAATTACTTGATTGTAAATATCATTACCTGACACACAATATTACAATCAAGTAATTTATCTTGTATTTTGTGTTTGTATCCACAACTGTTTTTTTTTAATTTTTATTTTTTTTTTTATTTTTTTTGTAATGGTTGTTCATGAGGAAAAATCCTCCAGCTCCTGCACATTCTTTGCTTTTCCAGCATCTTCTGCATATTTGACTATGATTGTGAGATCCATCTTTTCGCACTGGTGACAACTGAGGGACTCATACACAACTATTACAAACCCTGCAAATATTTAGTGATGCTCAAGAAGTCCATTAAGGATGGAACTGGATGTAAATTGTTCTTATTTTGTTGAAAATTATATTAAATTAGTCCTGCCCTTCAGAGGCTAAAAAAGATATTAGCATGTAAAACAAAATAAGAAAACTTTAAACATCACCATTTGCTCAAAAGTTTACCCCTGGCTCTTAATGCATCGTGTTGCATTCTTGAGCATTACCTTGCAGATTCTGAAAGATGTACAATAGGTAAACGTATGACTTTGACTATACATTGCAATCATTTTGTAAGGTTTAAAATATTAATTTAAGAGCTCAATGTTGAGACCTTTCGCCGGAATTTGATTGACAGGCGATCTGACCAATCATAATGCAGATACCGCCATTTTTGTCCGACAAACAAACCAAATCAGTTAGTAGATTAAAGTCAGTGGACTGGAACTTGAAAAATGGTGTATTGATATCTTTTTGCAGTTCTGATTTTCATTCATGTTTAATTTGTGCTATAACTAAGAGATTATCAGTTCATGTGCTGCTTGAACTGAGGCCTACACATTAAAGCACCACAAAACAGGATTTATTGTTTGAATTTCATAATAATTATAAAAATGTAAAAGATGAGACTTTATTTCATCCCAAAAGTAGGCTGCTCTGTCTTGTATGTTGGCGCATATTCAGTTTCCTCTTTGCTCCGCAATATATTTTTCACTGTGTGAGAACATTTGGAGTGAGAGCGGAACGGCTTGTCGGACGTAGCAACAGTAACTAAGAGGGGCGGGTCTTTGTGAAAGGTCAATTTCAAATCATTTAAAACTTTGTGGACTCGGCTGGACTCGACTCGGACTCGGATGTTAAGGACTCGCACTCAAGTCCGACTCGGCCCTCTTTGGACTCGGACTCGATTGTTAAGGACTTGGACTTGACTCGGACTTGACAAAGGTGGACTCGGACCCAAAACTAATAGATTGGTTTCTCACTTCCCTTTTGGGTGAATAGTGCAGGGATCCGCAGTTTAGCTCCAAACCTGTGATGCTGAAAAACTGAGATTTGAGTTGCCTTTCTCAAAGCATTTTATGACCTTTGCATGTTTGTTTCCTCAGATCACAGTGAAGATCTGCAATTCTACTTGATCCACATGACAGAGGTGAGTTAGGAAAAGGTGGTGTATTAAAATAGAAATATATTATAAATATATAAACAAAAATATATGGGAATATACTGCAAAATATAATGCGATATATTACATAACACATTTCCATATTTGGGAAACTAGTGTTTCAAATAACAGTAAGTGTATTACTGAATATAAAATTACATACATTATGATATATTAGTAAATATATTGTCACATATTTTTCAATATATGAAAAGCATTAATTCCTTATGTATTATTCAATATATTGTAATATATTAAGTAACACAATATATTATTCAGTATATTTTCAAATATACTGTTAAACCATTTAATATATTGATCATTCATAGGGAAATATATTTTCTTTTCATAAGGGTGGTGTTCAAAATATACAGCTAATTAAAGTATTTTCTTTGTTTACATGTTTTATAGGTGATAAACAAACTTTTTATGTCCCCTAATATGATTTTCGCAACCCAGGCTCATTGGAAATGTACTAGACTCTGGCTGAATTTATGAATGAAATCGAATCCAATCCTATTGGCGTTGTGTGATGACGTAGCGTGTGACGGCATAAGCGCATGTATACAAAAGCACGCCGGCACACAGAAATGTCAGCTTTTGGCTATTCAGCAAGCGCTCTGTGTTGAAACCGTGAGTCTTATTTGGTGTTGTTTGTCCTGTCTTTCAAGCTTACTCATTATGGCAAGTGAACAGTTTAAGAAATGTGTGTTCCCATGCCCACGCTATCTCATGGCTGGGACACACACACGAATTGTGTGTGTCTTGTTTGGGAAGGCAGCACGCTCAAGCAGCTCTCGAGGGGGCTGCTTGCGCTCATTGTGAGTCTCTCTCAGTAAGAGTTCTGCGTTCTCGACTGGCTTTATTTAATGAAGATGGCCAAATGCGTTCTCCCCGCGATTCAGGTCCCGCATCTACCGAGGCAATGCGGCGGCTTAGTTCGTGGGGATCGCAGAGAGTTTTAGTTGAGAGTGAGACTGCCGAGGCATTTTCCCACTCCTCTTCCTCCCCTAGTGTCGTAACCGACGCAGTGTCTCGTTCCCTCGAAAGGGAACGCTTTGGGTTACGTATGTAACCCTTGTTCCCTGAGAAACAAGGAACATTTCTTAAACTGTTCACTTGCCATAATGAGTAAGCTTGAAAAGACAGGACAAACAACACCAAATAAGACTCACGGTTTCAACACAGAGCGCTTGCTGTATAGCAAAAAGCTGACATTTCTGTGTGCCGGCGTGCTTTTGTATACATCCGCTTATGCCGTCACACGCTACGTCATCACGCAACGCCAATAGGATTGGATTCGATTGCATTCATAAATTCAGACGCGCTACACTGAAGGGCGTTCCCCTAGTGTCGTAACCGACGCAGTGTCTCGTTCCCTTTCTCAGGGAACAAGGGTTACATACGTAACCCGAGACGTTTCTACCTGAAATGAACACTAGTGGAAGTAACTTTTTTTTTTTATATACACAAATTATGATTACAAGGGTAGATACTGTGCTATGACCTGAAAATACTTTTACCATAGTGCATTTTTTCCAAATAGATTTATAAAATAAGTTTAATATTTGGATCACACAATCTGTTCCATTTGTATGACTTTTCTGCTGTAGTAAACTTGCTCTGAAGCTCACCTGATGCAGCACTGCACTCGCGATGTGAAGCGCTCGGGTTCGAGTCTGTGAAACACGAGTCACGATAAAAGAGCTCGAGGACTTGCTTGGCATGGTTGCTTCAGCAAATGTGTTTTTGATTTAGTGTAGGGTTTGGCGTAGGTGTTTTTTAAAAATGTGCCAAAGCATTAACCTTTTAGCGTCGATCACCGGACATTTCATTTCTGAACTGCAGCGATTGGTAATATGACTCAATATGAATATGATCACATTCATCTGTTTTTGATAAAACTGAAAGCACTTTTTGTCTACTGGACATTTTACTTTCAGAGTGTCATGAAACTTGAAGAAGTAAAAGATGCCTAATATAGTTTGCAGAAATGTCGCCACAGGCATGTTTTTCTAATGAGCCTGGGTTGCAGATGCTTTGGTATAACTTTTTAAAAACAAATTAATATGCTGGCTGTGT
>NW_027509182.1:11987500-12095000 GCF_051911475.1 Siphateles boraxobius
GCAGTGCTTGAGTAATTATTTCATGCTCATCAGTTGTTTCACCTCCTTCTGGAAGTTTCAGACGACTTAAAATTTTTCTATCAACAACTTTCTTCTCCAAATTGAAAAAAAAAGATGTTGGTGCATCCATGCAATTAAAAGATGTAAACCTTGCACGAATCAGAGTCTCTTTGGCTTTCTCTTCCAGGAGATTGTGGAGAAGAATTTTCCTTGTTTCCAACGCTTCAACAGTACTTCCATCATATTGCTCAATGTTCAGCTGCAAAATATCTTGTTCAAGTTGTCTCATTTTGTTTTCAAGAGTATTCTTGTTGTGGGCAGTATACTTCTGACAAAACATCTTGACTTGAACTTTACCAATGTCCCACCACTGACTCAGGGACTTGTACTGAGATTTACTCTCTCTCCACATCTCCCAGAAAAGTGTCAAAGAGTGCACAAAGTTGTGATCCTGCAAAAGCTTATTGTTAAAACGCCAGTAGGGACATTTAAATGTGCTCTGTGCAGATATAACATTAACAGACATATAATGGTGGTCTGAGAAAGGAGTAGGAATAATACAACTATCAAAAAACTTTTCACAAACACTTCTTTGTACATAAATTCTATCAAGTCTTGCTGCAGAAACCCTATTCGAACTTACTTTTATCCACGTATATTGTTTTACATCAGGAAAAGCTTCTCTCCAGACATCCACAAGATCATAAAAAACTATCAATTTTCTAAAAACATCTGCTGACGGACTATGAGGTTCCTCATGATTCCTGTCCACTGTATGATCTAAAGTGCAGTTAAAATCTCCAGCCAAAACAATAAACCTACCCTGTGGGACACTGCTTAATGCTGTATGAAGTTTCCCAAAAAAAAGTGTACGTTCAGTCCCAATATTAGGGGCATATACATTGAAGAGTGAAAAATTGAGCCCATGTAAAACAACATCTACTCTTTGCAATCTACCTGGTAGAACGTCAAAAACGCTCACATTCTGTTCCTTAAACTCAACTCCAAGAAGAATAGCCACCCCTGCACTGATACTAGAACCATGACTCATAACAACCTGTCCATCCCATTCACTCTGCCACTGAAATTGATTATTTACATCTGTGTGAGTTTCCTGTAGAAAAACAACACTACTTTTTTTCATAATAATATAATCAAAAAGACTAGTCCTTTTCAAAACCTCACGACACCCATTAATATTCAATGAACTAAATCTCAAAGGTGCCATAAAAGGAAGCAAAAAATAACCAAACAATAAAGTAACTCCACAAGGGTTATTTGACAACCAAACTATACTCATTTTTTACTTTGCAAATTCAAAGAACTTCTAACGTTACTCAAAAGTTTCTTGAGACGGTACCGTTTTGGTTTATCAAGCTCTTCAAAGGAAGCTTTTCTCATAGCCATGGTGCCGGACAATAAAAACAATTTTACATCCGGAAAATATGAATCAATTCTCGGTTTACGAAGTCCTTTAGTAGTATCCAAAAAGTGATTGATCTGCTGAAGTGAGTAAAGTTTGGTCTTACCTCCAGAGATGAGCTCCGAATCCGCTGCGTAATCTCTCATTAACTCCGTATCATCGTGCTCATTGTCAGAGTCATCCATTAAATCCACAGGGTTTTGAGATAAAATGTCATCTTTACTCTGTTTAAACGCTTCTTCAGTTGTAGTATCACTCTCAATTTTATCAGGCTGCGCCTGTCCTCCATCGCAAAACAACTCAGTTTCAGGGTGCAAACACACCTGTCCCGGGCTCGTCTCCGGCTGCGTTACAGCGGGAGCATGACTCGGCCCGGCCGCCTCCTCAACAGCCCCCGCCAGGCCGTCTCCAGAGGCCTCCAGCACCGGTCTCACTTCGGGCACATCACCGGCCGCAGAGAGCGCTCCGTCCGGCTGCGGTTCTGACGCCACAGCCGTCGCAGCAACATCTGCGCCGGCCGCCCTCTCGCTGTTCTCCGCACCTGCAGCCGGAGCTGGCCTGTCTCGCCTCGGGCAAGTTTGTCTAACATGTCCAAACTCACCACACACAAAGCATTTCATTGACTCTGAACTTATAAACACAGTGTAATCCTTTCCCTCAATACTCAACTTCACCGACAGATTTAATGGATCACTCTGAGAGTTCAGAATCATTAAAGCCTGACGCCGAAAAGACATCACGTGTCTAATCTCGGGATTTTTACATCCAAGAGGAATCATTTTAATAGGACTTACTATTTTACCATACCTCTGGAGAATTTGCTCTAGTTTTTCATTTTTAACAAACGGAGGTATGTTAGATAAAATGACTTTCTTGGCTGGGCTTGACAAAGGCAAAACAGGCACAAAAATGTCTTTGATTATCAACCCGGTTTCAACTAATTCATCCACCATTTGGCTTTCACTAAGAAAAAACACAATTGCTTTGTTCATACGAGAGGCAGATTTTATATTAGCACCACCGATCGCCGCACTCACAGCTATCAGGCAATCCTCCACTGATACCACGGCCTCAGGCATACACTTACAACCATGCTTAATTGTTAATCGTGAGAGATCCGCCATTTCCGACCCCATTTACCTCACTCTCTGACCGAAGTCAGGGGAAAAAACTAAACCTATTAACTATAAATAAGTTATAAGAAAAATAAATAAATAAATAGAAAAGTAAAGAAATCTCACTCAAACAAAGAGATACTTTCACTCCCAACAACCGGCTCCTTCCACACTCACTCCGCACATGCGCAGAAAGAGAGAGAGAGAGAGAGAGAGAGAAACCCGCCCAACTAAGAGAAAAACAATCTCATTAGAGGAATTGCTCATGTGTCTGCATTTTTTTTTCTTGTGCAATCTGTGTCCAGATATATGCCATCTCTCTTTCTTTTGACAAGTATGATCACGGCGTCAGTTTGGTTTTTAAATGTGCTGGGGACAGAGACGCATTCGGAAGTGCATTTTCAGAAGTGCTGGGTACAATGACACATTCATTTTTTCCTCTCTTTTACGCTGGTCATGTTTTGAAAGACAATGTCCTGTAGCTTACTAATGTACTAATGTAAATAAATAAAAATGTATACAAAAATGTGATGATGTCCCACTCGTTTTATGAAGAAGGGAAGAAGAAAGTCTTAAAGTGATAGTTCACCCAAAAATGTAAATTCTGTCAGTAATTACTCTCCCTCATGTTGTTCAACCCCGTAAGACCTTCGTTCATCTTCGGGACACGAATTAAGATATTTTTGATTAAATCTGAGAGCTGGATCACTCCTCCATAGGCTTCTAAGGGATTGACACTTGTTACCAGAAAAGTTGTTAAAGACATCGTTAAAATAGTCCAAGTGACTACAGTGGCTCAATCTTAAGTTTATCAAGCGACGAGAATACTTTTTGTGCGCAAAAACAAACAAAAATAACGACTTTATTTCTACTATTCATTTCCTTCTCTGTGGGCCTCGAGTGAGTTCACTAGTGTAACAGCGCAGCGCTTCTGTGTTGTACGTCACACGTAAGCTCACTATTGGCCAACGCTGGTCATGTGTGTGATGTGTGTGACGTACAACACAAGAAGCGCTGCCGTGTAAAGCTGTATGATGCGATGAAAAGTGGGAGTGTAGAGGATGGGAAGAGAGGAGAAAAATATGAGCAGAGAAAAAACATACAAATTAGAGAACATACAGAGTTAGGGAAACCTTGATGTATTTTAAAAATACAATGACATTAAACTCTAAAAAAAAACTTTAGCAGAGTTGGGTATAACGCGTTACAAAGTAAGATGTACAGAGTACAAAGTAAGTTTTCGTGATAACGCAGTAATGTAACGCATTACATTTAAAATGTATGTAATTTTTATGTAATTTGATTACAGTTACTGATGTCAATAAAATTAAGTTACTTGTGTTACAAATGTATTGTTAAGAAAAAAATATTTAGTAAAATGCATTTCTAATCACGTTTGGCCGGCTGCGTCAGCTAATGAGCATGCGCTATAATTAATTAGTTGCGGGAGACTCACGAAACTTCCGGGAGACTTGGGATGTCTGCAATATTAAATTACGGAAAGAACTGAGTTTCACTTTGTAGTGTATTCTTGTAGTTTTAATAGGTTTTCAAATTCACTTGAAAGTAAAGTAATTAGTAATCTGATACTTTTTACATGCAGTAATCAGTAATGTAATCAAATTACAATTTTAAGGTAGTAATTAGTAATTTGTAGTGGATTACTTTTTTTGAGTAACTTGCCCAACGAGGATCTTTAGAGACTACTACCAACTTTTATAAACAACTATGACATGCATATCTATGGAAGTAAAATAATGCCAATTGTTTTTGAAACAAAAAGCCTGTTGAATTGCACTACTTGAAAAAAATATGCATTGCATTAACCCTGCTTGTATTTTAATGCATTGTATTTTTAGAGCTTTTATTTTTATGGGCTGAAATTTAGCATGGTTGAATATTTAAGCTGCGAATATTTAAATTCAAAACATTTCAAGCACATTTTCATTAGTAAAATTTCAATAATCCATATACACCTTTCATATTTCACTTCTAAAATATTCAAACTGATTAAAAATACAACCTATAATATTCAACAGGCGGTTTTCGGTCCATTTTATTTCGCTGTGCAAATTCGCTTCCACAAATTCAGTGGTTCAAATTGGACAGTAAATTCAACGTTGACATCCAGGAACTGCAGGAAAAGCAGTAGATTACCGAGCATAATCTTTATCTGCTGTTAGTCGACCTCACCAGCAGGGCGTGCAAGCGCGTGTTGTTGACGATGACCAGTGATTTATTCGGATGTCAAATAGGAAAGGTACAAACTCCAACCCCAGGAACAAACGGGAGGACACAAACTGGAACACGTAACATGTACAACGAATCGGCACAAGAGAGCAAACACAGGGAGATTAAATAGGCTAACAAACAAAAGAGGTAACAAGGCAGACAGGTGGGGGAAATAAACCAATAACGAGATAACAAGATGGGCGGGGTTGACAATAGACAAGAGAGCACATGGCACAAGAAACAACAAGACACTCATGTGCTATCATAGGGACCAGACTAGACATAAACACATGACAAACCGGCCGTGTCACAGTCCTGTCACAAACCCATGGGAAAATCCAGACCGAGGTGACAGAACTGTGACAGATATGAAAGGTGAATATGGATTATTGAAATTTTACTAATGAAAATGTGTTTGAAATGTTTTGAATTTAAGTATTCGCAGCTTAAATATTCAACCATGCTAAATTTCAGCCCATCAAAATGCAAGCCCTAAAAATACAATGCATTACAATACAAGCAGGGTTAATGCAATGCATATTTTTTTCAAGTAGTACATTTCAGCAGGCTTTTTGTTTCAAAAACATTTGGCATTATTTTACTTCCATACATAACTGAAGGACAACAACGCAAAGCTGAACAGGCAGAGGTGAGCGAACAGCACTGAAAGGGTCTTTTGTGACATTTGAATTCTCCACTGTGATTGGATTAAAAAGAGTTGATTCTCATGAATAATGCAGATAAAAGCTCAGAAATGCATCACGCAGACGCATAGTATTCGACCACGGCAGCCAAAATAACATACATCACTTTTCATGACGTTGTTTCAACGTTGCTTTTTGCATTTTAAACCGGATGAATGAAATGGCTCAGAAAACAAACAAAAGAAACAACAAAATAATTTTCCCTCATAGCGAGTGCTCTAGTTGTTTTCATTGATGTGCAATCTTGACATATCTGTTAATATCTAAAAAACAACAACACTTAAATAACAGTAAGAGACTGTAAAATATCTATATTTTACATGATTGTACCCCTGAAGGTATATTGATGCACATTGATAATAAAATGACGGAGTGCTTTTTTTGCTCACTTTGAGGCGCAAAGGAGGATTTGAGGATACTCGACTGTTTTGGTCTTCAAAGTGAGCAGAAAAAAGGTTCATCAGGGAGAAAAGGGTCATTACTAATTAGTGGTGGGAAATCCTAATGGTCATTAAGGGCTTTTATCACTTTCCACATGTTAGAGGAGTTTTAATGTGGCCTTCAATATGCCTTTTATACTTATGCTTTGTCTCTCTGATGCCTGATCTAAAGGCAGAATCCCGTTCTTTGAGCAGAAACTGTACCTTCCCCTCATGGCTTCTGGTTAGGGAACACTTTGATGCTTTTTGTTGTTAAAAATCTTCATTATTTGTTCATTTCGCCCAACATTTTTTTACAATGGCAGCCTGGCAGGAGAGAAACATCCTCCTGCACACACTAACCAAACATACACTACATTTAAAGATACAAAAACAAAATATTGAAGAAATAAAAAGCTTTCTCTTTATTGAATTGAAGTTGCTTTCAAATTCTTGAAAGCAATTTCAAGAATTATTTAAAGTACTCATTACCAGTATCGTAGAGACAGAAACAGAGATAGATGTGTCGTTATTTCCAAAAAAACATAATGACCATAAGCATTTCTTTCCTCTGGGGACTTTGAGAAAAATACGTTTAGATGGTCTATGTTACAGGTTGATATTGCAAAGCATTTTTAAGATAAACTGCTGTTGATCCTAACAAAGATGTGTAAATAAATGTATTTCTGTAATGACCACTCTCGAAGTATGGATATGACAATGTTGGTATGTTTGTCTTGACGAAATAGATCTTCTGATGCTGTTGTTGGTTTTTGCTGTTGCAGAGTAAGTACGGGACTTGCTACTGCCAATAAATACACAGACGCTGCTGTGAGCAAGAAAGACATTCTGCTGCTGCACAAACAAACATAGCATACATGAATTAGCCGTAGCAGATCTATACAGGTGGAGCTGGGGAAGGTGGAGGGTTTCTGAAAGCATTGCGCTGCTACAGAAAATGCTAACCAAGTATTTGAAGGTTGAGCAGCGAGCTCATTGGCTACTGATACAGCAGGAACCAATCAGCTGTGCCCTTTAGAGAATGATCACAAGCAGATTGAGTTAAGGGCCTATCAGCCTGCGCTTTTGCATTTCAATGAAATTCACGCCTGGTTTGTAGGAAAGGTCATTTAACAGCCACGTACAGAAGGCAATGATGAGTTTAATATGGGACATCAGCGCTTGACATTAACACCCGCCAACCTGCCAAATGTGTGTGTATTTCAGCAGTGTGTAACGCAGTCACTCCTACTAGCCATTTTGGTGGGTTGAATTTTATATTTAATATATACATTTTTCAATTATAGTCTTTTAAAACGGCATCTGATATAATAAACTAAGTGCAATGTAGTTTGTGTTCAAAATATCTGAAATGCTTGCAATAGGCTTTTTCCGCAGAATGGATTCCCTTATCTCTCCGATGGCGAGTGAGGAGAGGCGGGTTTGTGTGTAACTCTTTTAATTAAATCTGGATGAATATTGTTGGTGTTTCAGGGCTTGAATTTTGGCATGGGATTGCATCATTTTACTCATTCCCGCAGATTTGTGTGCTGAACACAGTCAGTTATGTTTTAAGTGAACGTAAACAGTTGAGACAGAAAACGCATGTGTAACAGTATAATAGATCTGTGTGTCAGGTCTTAAAGTGACAGAAGCCTAATATACCTGATGGCAAATTATATATATAAAGATAATATAAAAAATATCTATATGGCAGTTTTTACCCATGGTATCAATGTCAAAATTGTGGCCATTGAAACTGGCTTGTAACTTTTGAAAACCACTCGCCACAGTGGCCGGTGAGCAAAAAGGTTCAAAGCCTTGGGGGGCATTTGTGATTAATCTAATAGCGGCATGACATAAAAAAATTAATTATTTAGGGCAGCTTTGAGTACTTTTTTCAATTAACAGCAAAATCACATTTTGTACAATATGTTTTTTTCTAACTGACATTGTTAGAGCAGTAAAAAACAACAACAAAAAAAAAACAGGGCGGGACTTTACTTTTGCCTGTAAATTTGTAAAATCCTTCTTAACAGCCCTAAAATAAACCCTGGCTGTGATATCGAAAGAGTTTGTCATGGGTTGGATTAAAATGGATTACATAATCCGAAAAATCATCAGATCAAAATATGCTCTGACATGGACTGCAGATGTTTGAATGGAAACACATTTACTCAGCTGGGCCGGTCATTTGCCTCTGAAGGCCTTGAGAACGTGTGTGTGTGCGTGTGTCGTCTCCACCCCCTGACTCTCAGATGCTGCGGTGTAAAGCCTGCGCTGATCCCTCACTCCAGGCTGACCGATGAGGATCTGCAGACGGGAGGTAAGAGGCATCTGTTGGTTTTCACGTGTTGACGAGGACGTGTTTTCCCTGGGAAAATGTGGACTGTAGTTCGGGGGAAGACTGCGTGGAGGTTGATTTGCTTTACAGTTCAGAAATGGGAGACATTTTTGTGTGAAAACTGATAATATTTGTGAGTATTTTCACAATTCTCAAGTTATCCTTAGCTTTTGGCATTTGATTAGGTCTGGTTATTGTGAGTGATATGTTGTGTGATGGATTATGTTTGTAAGCACTGTTTTATGTTGTTTTATGTACAACACTTTGGTCCGTTTTTATGGTTTTGAAGGTGCTTTGTAAATAAATTTTGAGTTTAAGTAATTATGCATTTGTAAAATCTTAATAAATAATAAATGTTTGGTTAAAAAAAAGTATGAAAAATGCTTTTCTTACTTAGTATTTTTGTCTTGTATTGAGTCTAAATATCTAAAAATTCTTAAATCAAGATTCATTTTCTAGACAAGTAAAATGACTTCGATATTATGACACATTTTCAGAAAAAAACCTAAAAAACAAAATTGAGTTTTTACTTAAAACAAGTTAAATTATCTTCCAATGGGGTTAGAAAAATAATCTCAATTCAAACAGAAACAAGATTATATAGGATTACTTTTCTTATCCAATTGCCTGATAATTTAGCTTGTTTTAAGCAAAAAATCTATATTGTTTTTTTAGTTTTTTTCAGAAAATGAGACATAATATAATTTCATAACATAATAATATAATAATATCAACATAATATCATTTCATCATAACATCATAATATCATTTCATAATATCATAAGTCATTTTACTGACTTTCACCCCCAAAAAACAAGACATAATGTCTTATGCCATTTTACTTGTCTAGTAAATTCATCTTGATTTAAGAATTTTTTGATATTTGGAATGGACACAAGACCACAACACAACTATGGAATCACTTTCAGAATTATTTTTCCCCAGCTGGTTGACAGCATATCAGAACCCACTATACTTTAAAGAGCTGGAGCATTTGAAGCAGCAGACGACAAAACTTAATATAAACACAAATTCTGTCCGCTGGTATATATGCTAATATAGTTTTAGTTTAGAATTAAAGTTGTTTTGTGCTAAAAGTAACCTCAATTTGTTTGGTTTGTTGTTTCTACTGAGCTTTTTTGCTTGGCAAACTCATAAACTGACATTGATGGATGGACTTTAGATATATCTAGAGACCAAAATATCTAGAGACATGTGTGTTTAGATAGGCAACCATCTAACACCATTTAATCGAGGCACAGGGAAGCAACACTCACATTTTCTTCAGTGAATCTAGTTTACCCAAAAAGGAGCTGGCAACAAATGAAAAAACAAATTAATCATTATGCTCACAAGAATTTTTTATGTAAAATGTCTTACAAATTAACCAGTTAAAGAGCAGAAATTTAATTTTTTATTTTCGCTCATTTAGACTCATAGTATACAATTTTGTTTAGGTGTTTTTCATTTTATAGTGTTTTTCTTTTTTACTTCTAGGTTAGTACTTTTCTCACAGCATGCTGCTGCAAAAAAAGAGGATGCCAGTGGTTTTTATGTCAAGTTACTTGTCTAGAGTATTTTCCTTTTTTTCTAGAAAATGCTCACTCACCGTTCCTCCAATGTCTGTAATATCAAAGATTCAAAAACAATTTAAAGTCATCATGAAACAGAAGTTGGGATAATCTTTTCTTCTCTATTGTGACGCATATTGAGTGAAACTGCTTCTGGACCAGTATAAATGTAGGGCGGGGCTTTATATTTTTAATGGGGAATTGATTGGATGGTTGTGGTTTGCTATTGGATGATCTCATGTGAGTGACAGGTTGCCCCGCCCTCATCATTAGAGAAGAGATGTGCTGCAAGAGATAGGGGAAGTTATTTTGATTCAAGATTATGAGGTGCATGAATAATATAAAAAAAATGATGTACACGATAAACCGTTTATAATAAATACTGCAATATTCCATGAAAATTACTTCATGGTGACCTTAAGGGTTAAAAATGTTCCAGTGCTCTTTTGCTGTTATCTGTGCTTTTCTCAGAAGCATTAGTCTAATAAATGGATCTGATGGGCGTCTCTTATCTCAGGCCACAATCGCTGGGCACCCCACGTGTACGCTGGCAAGCAGTCAGGATATTTTAGCATCAGGAATAGTGCTAGAGTCAACCTAGATTTAAACAAGACAGTGTTGGAGAGCAGGAAGAGTGAGAGTGCACATTTAAAAAAAAAAAAATTACACTGTGTAACTAACTAAATTACATCATTAAATTACAGGACATTCAGTTGTGTGATAGTAGCTCAGCTCTTTTCAACATGTAGAGGTCTATACTGTTAGACATTACCAGGCTTTTTTACAGTAAAATAAATGTACTGTTAATTGTGCAGTTCTTTACTGTAATTTCCAGTATGTTACTGTAAAAATACCATGCACTAAATTAAAACTCGAGTTAACTAATTTCACTTGCAGAAACCGACTGCCTTAAATTGACCAACTGTCGTTTAAATGTATTATCTAAATTTAAAATGCACTAATAACGTGAGCAAAGTATTACTGTGAACCTATTTCATTTGAGACCTACACATTCACAGTGTGTTCAATTAAGCAACATGCAGCGTATCATCATCATCATGTTTCTTGGCCTTCGCCTGGACTGAAGCACAGGCTCTACTCTTCAGCACAATGGTGACCCAAAAAAACTAAATTTTACAGTAAAGTAAGTGTTGCCAGTATATACCTGTTTATTAACTTACAATTTATCACTGTAAAAATACATTTCGTTGGTGTGTCTTTTTATCTTACACTGTTAACCCTTTCAACCCTAAGGAAAATCCACACTACAAAGAGTAAAAAGTAACATTGACGCAGTGTTGCAGAGAGATAATTAAGTGATTATGTAAGTGATTGTTGAACATTTGTGATGAACACCTGCTGTTAACAAGCAGAATCACTGAAGGAAAGAGGAAGACAGAGACTACAACTACAACTGACTTCCAGCCATTACACATTATTAACCAGTATGACTTTATATATGTCATACATCTACAGAAGTTGTAATTGAGATGTTTAATTAAAAATGTTTGGTTTGAAGTTACCATTATGGAGATCAGTGTTTGCTTTAGTTGGGATGCTGACCCTTGACTTTTTAACATTAGTTATTCTCTTTCTGCTTGAACTGTGTTTTTGCAAGCCACACTTCTGCACACACACACGGTTTGTGAATGCTGTTAATTATATTGATTATGATTATGATGACAAATTCATATACAGCCTGTTCATTCAATAATCTTATTCAGAGTTTAATCCTGCATCAAAAGTGACACTGTGAAACTACAACAATCAGTTACAGTGACAATTTTTTTAACACATCATACACAACCAAAGAAACAGAGCTACACTGTCTTGTAGAAATACAGAGATATAAAAAATCAGCACACATCTCTCAACAATGGTGGCAATAATTGTTTTCTTTATTTATTCATACTGCAGTGCGTGCTGGGAGTTTTATACTATCCTGGAACCCAGTATGCACTGCGACAGGAAACATTTGATTTTCACCATTGTTGAGATTCATATGCTGATTGTTGATGTCTGTAAATAATTTTAATATCCTTCAGAATAACGGATTTCATGTTGTAGATTTACAGATATATGATAAATATTAAATACTCATACATTTAAAGCTTATACACAGGATGAGATTATAAAATCAGACATGTCCAGGGTGATTAGAGCATTATCACAACAGCCAAAAACACCTGATCATCTTTCTCTTGGCTTTTTCTTGCCATAACAAATATGATCTATAAACTCACAGTTACAGCAGCCAGAGAGAAACCAATGTTATAAAGTCAAGGGTCAAGAAACCAACTAAAGCAATAAATTTCAATAAAAATAACTAAATATCTGTTAATTCGCAACTAAATATCTTTTAATTCGCAATAAGTCCTTTTGTACATGTATGAAAGAAATAATGTTAAACTGGTTTGTAAACTGGTTTCACACTCAGTGTTGCTGGAAGTCAGTTGTAGTTCTTGTTTTCTGTTCTTGTTTCTGTCTTTCAGTGATTCTTGTCAGGTGTTCATCATTGTCAGAATTCACTCTCTTCTTAAGTGAACTAATTTAGGGAATAGTGAATGAGGGTATAGGGTGTGATTTGGAACACAGCCTCTGAGTGTCGACTTTTAGCGCTGTTAATTCACAGTATATTCCTGTAGGCTACTTTCTTGAAAACGACAAATATAACCCAGAATGCATTGTTTTCTACGGTATATTACTGTTTTAATAGAAAATGGCATGTTACTGTCAGAATTTGGCCTTTTTTTTTGTTTAGAAGCACTAAATGCTACATTGCTATTTTTGTTTTCTGTATGTATCTTTAGACAGCATTTATTTGAGCTAACTGGTTGGTTCGTCCTGGGAGATCGAGGAGGCTTTGGCAGTTAACTGGTAGAAGTAATAACTAATATGCAGAAAATAAATAAGTAAATAATAGCTTGGCTTTCATTGATGCACTCTCAACATTCACTTTCAACATTCATTCTCAACATGAAGCACTTTGTGACTGAAAGTAACAGATTATGAGGTCCTGATTGCTTAGTGGTAAAAGGCAACAACCCGCAGCTCGGCAGTGTCAGTTAATGGGTGGTCATAAATGTAATCTTGGTAAGATGAGTGTTTGACAGCATCAATTATTCATTGTGTTCTGAGACTGTAATCTACCCATAACATCTAAGCATAGTTAGTTCGATAAACAGCTCTATTCTCCTGGGCATCTTTTTGCATTTCAGTCAGCCTTTAGTGCACTGATATATTGCAGATGCCTCTGTGTGTGTGTGTTTTTTTTTTTTTTTTTTTTTGCTTAGTTGTGTTTTCAGGGAAGTGAGTGGTTATTAGATTCTATGGCCCTTGTCAGCAAATTTGCCAGGTTGATGGTTGCCATCTGTAGTGCTTTGGCAGTGGAATGTTCTGAGAACTCTTTTGACCCTGTTTGATCCCATAGGCTTTGAAAGTTTGTCGTTTTGGGAAATATACCAAACTAACAGTCATATTACGTAATATAATGCCTTGGAAACACTAAAAATCTGTTCAAAAACCTAGTGAGCTAGCTCTTCTGCGCACATTCTAAACTGAAATGAAACCTCATAATTCTATTGGAATGCAATTGCCTTTAAGAATTAGTCTATTGGAATAGAGTTCCAACAGAGTGTTTTGTCTTTACATGTTACCAAACTAGCAAGCCGATATTCTAATAAGCATAAAAAACAGCACATATGGATGTTTAAGTAAAATGAGAGAGTCTAAGATTGCCATATGAAAGATAGATTAATTTCTGCCTTATATGTTGTGCAAAACAAGACACAGTGACTATAAAAAGTCTACACACCCCTATAAAAACAGCTGGATTTTGAAATGTAGGAATAAATCAAAGATAAAAAAAGTATTTTTTAAGAAAAAAAAATCAAGTTGTACCAATGTGCACACTTCTCAACTAATACTTGGTAGAAGCACCTTATTCTTTTATTACAGCAGCCAGTCTTTTAAAGGGGTGGTAAAACACGATTTCACTTTTCTAACTTTAGCTAGTGTGTAATGTTGCTGTTTGAGCATAAACAACATCTGCAAAGTTACAGCGCTCAAAGTTCAAAGCAAAGGGAGATATTTGCTTTTAAAGAAATCAATTTCTAAGGACTACAGCAAACGGACGGTTTTGGACTACACGACATTCCTCCAGGGTTGCTGACGTCAGCATATCCCATTATTTACATAAACCCCTCCTCCGAGAATACTTAATAAGCGGCCATTTTATATTGCAGTTTTGGAGATGAGTTGTCTCAATGCCGTCGAAACGCTGCTGTTATTTTCATCCGGATTGCAGGTCCACTTTGTTCGGCCTTCCTGGGGACGAGGGAGTTAGGGATCAATGGTTAAAATTTATCTTTAACTCGGTCCCTCATAATTATTACCCATAATCTCGCTCTCTGTGGTGCACATGTTACGGAGGAAAGCTTTCACAATCCTGGCGAGTTCAATGCAGGATTCGCACAACGGCTTGTGCTGAAAGATGGAGCAGTTCCAACTTTAAGAACAGAAGCTGTTGTTTACGGGCCACAACCTGTAAGTATGATTTATTTTTCGTCGATGTGTTTTCCTGTAATAGTTCGTATTGTTAATTGTACGTTGTAGCAAGGAAGTAAACAAATGACAACGCTGTTTGCCTCTGCTGGTTTGTTAAATGCTCATTCATACTTAACATTATCCGACAAACACCTAACGTTACAAACTTTTTTTTAATCTCAACTGCGAACTTGTAATTAGTGTAAATTATTCTTTGATTAGAGCTTTTATGTTTATCTACATGCTTGTTTATCTACAGTCACAGTAAACATGGTTCTGTGTTTGATTTGGCAGCCGATGTTTAGTGTTCATTTTGGGTTAATAGTTCTGTCGACAGATATTTGTCTACAATCGTCCTAAAAATACAAAAGTAACGATGGCATACAGTCAGAAACGATCACTATAGATCCGGAGTCTTTACTCAAACAAATCCCTTTGAGGACTGTAATATAATTTGTTAGAACGATTATATGAAATTCTTATTTATGAAGCTTATTTTTTGTAATTCTATAATAATTAGTACAATTAAATAACAGCGTATCTAAAAAGTAATTAGAGAACAACAAAAAACAAACCTTTCTGAAACGTCGTTTAACAGCCGTTCTTGAACAGGTTCTGCTCGATCATCTTCACTAACGTTTCCCCGGGTCCGATTGGTTTTATTGACGCCATTGTTTATAATACACCAAAGCACAAACTACCGGTAAAGGTACGGGGCGTGACGTTTCCGGAAAACGTGCACTAGACGGTTAGCGAATCACAACACACTGGTCCAGCTAACCAATCTGAGCCCATTGCGTAGTTTTGAGGGACTGGCTTCATAGAACCCGGAAACCATCAAACCGTTTTTACAAGGAGGGGCAGAGCAGGGTAGAATAAAGGTAAAATACATGAAAAATAATGCAATTTTGAAAAAACGAAGCATGAACACATGTTATAGTGCACCCCACAAACACAATCAAGCCTTTGAAAAAATGCGTTTTACCACCCCTTTAACAGGAATCTATCAACTTAACACTGTAGTCCCCCTGTAGTCAATCCTCTTATCCCTTCAAACTTCCTTGAAAAAAAACTTGTCATGCCTTTAAAATAGCTTGAATGTAACTCTACACCCTAGCCTCATTTAGTATGCGCGGTTCTATGAATATGCAGTATACGCCTCCACTCACTCACTTAGCTCAGAGATCCACTCGTTGACGATCACAAGTTGATCTGATTGGTTACAAGCCAGTTTGTGACGTCAGAAACACCAGCGATTTCAAACCGTGTTTTTGAGACTGTCTTTGGTTCGCTGCAGTTTTATGGAGAAAATACTCAGCAATGCTGTCGACTTATGAATTTACACATGGTTTGTCTTAAAGCATATTAAAAACACCACGTAGACATATTAACAACTTCAAAAGCTTGATTTTCACCACAGTGGGACTTTAACATCTTGATTTGTCAAGCTGTCAAGAAGGCTCCAGCATCTGCCTAACCACACATACAAGCAATTTGGAAAATGAATGGATGTATTTGTCGATTTATTCCCACTCTTCCTTGTAAAAGAGCTCGGGATCGATCAAAAAGCCTGTCTACAGCCTGTCTACAAGTTTTTTCGAATGGATTTACATCTGGGATCTTACTCAGCCATTCTTCTTCTGAATCAAAGAACTAGATATGTGTTATGAAGCTGAAAGATGAATTCACATGCACCAGATGTTTTGGCCAAAAAGTTTGGCTTGGTTTCATCAAACCATTGGTTTTCCCAACATTTAGGTGGGCTTAGATCAGTGTTTCTCAACCCTGCTCCTGAAGGACCCCCAACACTGCATGTTTTCTTTGTCTCCCTAATCAAACACACCTGATTCAACTCATCAGCTCATTATCACATGGGGATATATATCAGGTGTGTTTGATTAGGGAGACAAAGAAAACGTGCAGTGTTGGGGGTCCTTCAGGAGCAGGGTTGAGAAACACTGGCTTCGGCCTAGTCCACATGGACACGGGTATTTTAATAACCAGAGTTTTTCCTCCTGTGTTTTAAAATAAAACCCTGTCCACACATGCTCGGTTTAAAAAAATGTCTGTCTACATGAAAATGCAAAAACACGCTATCAAGCGCTGTCAAGACGTACGCAGCGGCGCACAATCTGACGTCAAACACAGCGGATAAAAGCGCACACTCTGACGTCGCAAGGCAAACCCCCACTTTTACTGTCTACACGACAACACTGCAACCGGCGTTTCTGAATATCCTCTCCCTGGTTTTTCAAAAATGTTCGATTTCAGTGACCTGAGCTGCGTTTCCGTGTGGACTAACGGCCGAACCGCGTAAAAAAAGTCACGGATATAAAAATACCTGTGTCCGTGTGGACAAGGCCTTAGATGATGCTGTTGTCTTGCCATCCTACCCTATTTCCCAGTCAAAGAATACAGGTTATTGTTAACATGACCATACTTTCCTCTGCTTCTTTAATGTTGCTGTAAGTCTTTTGGCAGCCTCAATGATAACTTTAAATACTGCAGTGCAGTTCTTTTGGCCAACATTTCAGTAAGCAGTTCCTCAATACACTCCAACAAGCGTTTTCTTCTGCCCGCCGGTTATGGTTACTGAATGAACATAACCTGGACGTCCTTCACAAAGAAACTCCACACGTTGTTTCTCTTTAATGAAATGAGCTGCTAACCTCCACGTGATCTGCTGAGATCATCACACATTTCTGTAGATACGCCTCTTCCACAAGCACTTAAGTAATCCAACAAACATAAACAAAGACACTTACTATAACTCATATTTTATATCTAAAATTATAATAGTTATAAAAATAATGAAACGTCTTTTCTCTCTCTCTGCATTTCACCTTCACTCTAGATTGTGTACAAATCTAGCTTAAACTTAACTTGAATACTTTTGACTCTTTTGACAAATTGCTAGTGATATTCCACATATATACTGTATGTTGATATCTGCTAAATTAATACATCTAAATATATCTGAATGTAATAATCATAGTCTATATCAACATACCGATCCCAACTTTATATTAGGTGTCTTTAACTACTATGTACTAACATTTGAAATTAATAATTTGATACAATGCACTTATTTTTACATTGTACTTATAATAAAAAATGCCTGCATGTCTTTACAGCTATAATTAGTTTCTGTAATTACATCTATAATTACACTGTTGAGCTTTCCCTTACTCCTTAACCAACCCTTAAACCTTCCCATACCACCAAACCTGTGCCTAATCGTACCCGTATCCCACCTCAAAAGCAGCACAAGTGTTTTGCAATACAATATGAACACAATAATACTTATTTTTTTTATGCAAGTACATAGTAGTTAAGGACACCTAATATAAAGTATGACCAAAATACCATTGAAAACTATTACCACCTGATATAATCACTGTACCATGGTACAACCACAGTACTAATTTGTAAGTAAAAAGTTGATACTGAGGCCCCATCCACACTACTGCGTTTTAGTGTAGAAACGGAGAATTAAAACTAATAAGATCTCCGTCCACACCAGCGTTTTAGCCTGCGTATTAGAATTGATCTCCGTTCACATTAAAACGACTGAAAACACGGATCACGTGACCATTCACCTACACTGGGCGTGCGCGTGCTGGTATAAACAGGAAACGGATTGACTATTCCTCAGATTTCGCTGAAGTTGAGAAGTGCCGATCTGGACATTCGAAAGTTTTCGCACCATTTCTCAGGAACCACAGCTTCATTGATAAAATTATCCCACCATGCGCTGGTTCTTCCCGGCTTAACCCAAAACCGACGCTCCATGTACGGTCGATACCGCCGCTGCACACGGGAACTGTCACAGATCGCTCGAATAATAGCTTGCCTCCGGCGCATGTAGGCAGTTATAGCATTGTAAAATGCAGAATTTACTTGCACTAACGTAACTGGTAGTCCAGGCTGTTGTTGTATGTTTTCTTCCGTTGTATGACACCCAATCAGAGAGCCGAGCGTGAGCCTCTGCGTCATCGTTTCTAAAGTCCTCCGTTTTGACCTGTCTTCACTAAAATGCCCTCCGGAGATTCAAAACCCAAAACGGGGTCGGCAGTGTTTCTAAACTTCTCCGTTTTAGGTCTCCGTTTTTGCCGTTTTAGTCTGGACGGGAGGTGCAAACGTAGCAAAAGGTCTCCGTTTCTAAACTAAAACTTAGTAGTGTGGATGAGGCCTGATTTTAAAAGTGGTTCAACTCCAGCAGAGGTGACTTTCAAATATACTTGTATGATGATCAAGCATTAGCTTGGCCTTGTTTCTAAAAGAGTAGCTACCTTGGAGACCAACAGCTTTAGCTTTCTGGTGAAATAGCCCACCACAAGAGAACAAAGTTCGTTTGTTTCATATCAAATGCTGTTGAGGGACCACAATGGGTTTTTTGATCGCCAAAATAATTACAAAACTGCATACAAGCTAAATTTGCACTGAGGTACTAATGATTAGCTATATTGCATATCGAATTTCTTAAAGGGATAGTTCACACAAAAATGAAAATTCTGTCATTAATTACTCGCCCTCATGTCGTTCCAAAGCCGTAAAACTTTCATTCATTTTCAAAACACAAATGAAGATATTTTTGCTGAAACCTGAAAGTTTTCTGTCCCTGCATTGACAGCTACGCAACTATCACTTTGACGCTTCAAAAAGTTCATAAAGAGATCGTAAAACTAATCCATGTGAATTGAGTGGTTTAGTCCAAATTTTCTGAAGAGACTCGATCGCTTTTTAAAGGTCCCATATTGTATAACTTTCTAAAGTTTTATTTTAGGTTTTGATGTTCTTAAGAATAAATATTTGCGGTATTAGTAACAAAAACCATCAATATATGTTTACAGCACCTTTCTCAGGAGCTCTGCCAAGAACAGGTCGATTTTGGCCCGTCTGCTTAATATTCATGAGCCTCTCTTCTGATTGGCCTGTTGTTTTCTGAGTGACTCACCATTGGTGGGGGTGGAGACTGAAGGCGGAGACAGTAGTTCTGACATCACATTTATACGGAAGTCACAACAGCTCGTGAAAAGGCACAGCTAATTTATGCAGGCTGTGTGCATTTTTCTGTGGATCGACTGTTTTGAAACTTAAATGGTAGTTTCAACACCCCTAGACCTTTGTTATCATGAAAAAAGCCAGGAAATTTCAGTTTTGACAATATGGGCCCTTTAATTTAGACTTTTTATTCACATAGAAACATTGATCAGCGAACATAAACAGAAGCTCAACCAAACCTGCTTGACGCACGAAGAACAAACCTCATTGGTTCTTGGTGAAGCTCAAGCGTGATTGGTTTACCACAACTGATGTGTGAGTTGATGAATGTTTATATGTGAATAAAAGCCTAAATTCAATCATACTTGTTTCTGCATCATACGGGTGCTCATGAGTTGTGATTTAACAGTTAAGCTAATGTACCACAGCCGGTGTTCCTGGTCCAGGACTCTGGATGAAGAGACCGGCAGCAGCTGGGAAATGTTGAACAGAAGTTTCTCGGTTCCCGAGGGGTTTATATCTGAGCTGTGGATCTGGCTGATGGTTGTTCAGGAACACATTTCTGGGATAGGACGTCCCCTGTTACTCTGTTTTGGGACGGAGGCTGTGTGAATTTGCTAATCTTTTGTCATCTCAGTGGAATAGTTGGATGTTGGATGACTTCTTAGAGTCCTGTTTCATAAACCCCATTTAATGTAAAAGCATGTGATCATTTTATTAAAGTGTCAGTCAAAGTATCTCAACATGAGTTCAGATTTTTCCCATGTGATGGGACAGTTTAAGAAGAGAATCATCCAAAAATGTCATCTATACATCACTACCCACTTCCATTGTATGCAAAGGAGACATACTTCCTAACATTTCCCTTTGTGAAAATGAGTAAAATGATACAGGGATGAAATAACATTGTTGTGAGTTGGTGAGTAAATGATTCTGTTTTGGGAAACTGTTCCTTCAGTAACATTCTCTCAAAGATGACATCATCTGCACTGGCTGTAAGGAGCACTGATGGTCTCTGGCCGCTTTATTAAGTTGAAATGATGGATTGAGGAGAATGACTTGTATTGATTTTGGTGCTGTGCTGAGAAGCCACTGCGTTTCATCATTCTGTAGACAATAACAGATCAGCTTCCTCTAGCATCTGTGCTTTTCTTTCTTTTCTATCTGACAGCGGGAGAATATAAATATATAAAAACTTCATTCGTGATATGTGACTCATGATTTGGTATTAAGATCTAGATCAGATGATCTGAATACAACTGAGACACTGCAGTGTTTACACCTGGGACAAAAAACAAACATAAAAAATATGGTTGCAACTGAAGTTTTTCAGATTTACCTCACAGTTTACAGTAAAAAAACAACAACTATATTTCATTAACTAAAATAGTGTTAATATACCAAATTGCTAAAATCAGTTTTGTTACCTTTTGTCAACCTCCTTATCAAGGTGCTAAAGAGAAAACCACACAAAAAAATCAAAGTTCATCACAAGTATTTCCACAAGCTAAATCACTACAAATATAAATATTAAGGTACATACTATTAAATATACACACAAATACAAAACACATTCAACAATATAAGAAGTAACATAAAACGCTAATGTACATAACTGATAAGAAAAATGTCAATTTTTGTTTTTTTTCACTGTAAATTATACAAAAAATATGTTTAACAGTATTTTTCTGTTAATTTACATTTAAATGTCTTATTAGACCAATTACAGTTTCTGACCGTTTGAGGTAAGGAAACTTAACAGGTTTTTACTGTAGCATTTTTTACAGTCACTTACCATTAAAATTGCGATCTGACTTGTAATCAGATTTCAAGGAGAGGATCTCTGATTTCTTGACATTGTTCAGAAAGTAAGTCACTGTTATTGCAGATTGATAAAGCACAAAAAAGAAAACTGTTCGGTGAATAATTTCTAAATATCAAAATCAATTCCAAATATAGCTGAATTTAAATGCAAGCACAAAGTCAATGTTTTGAGCATAATTAGTATGTGTGCTTTATATGATCTACGTCTGCCTGTCGTTCCTGCCAAACCAAATACTGCAAGCTGTCCTTCCAGCCAGCACAACTAATCCTCTGCAGATGATCCAGAATACGGCAGCGGATCTGATCTCCAATAAACCAAAGAGCGACATGTTTCACCTCTCTCGTGCTGTGTCCCAATTCACTAGTGCTTAGCATAAGTGAACACACCCATGCTAAAGTTGACTAAAAAGAGGAATAAAAAATCATCTTTTGGAAATTGATCTTAATGCCTTAATTTAAAAAATGAGGAAAAATCCAACCTTTAAGGACACCAATTTTCTTTGTGAATGAATAATGTATCGTAAATAAATAAATGTTCTTCCTTAAAATACAGGTTGCGTAAATCAGGACACCCCTATGTTAAATTCCCATAGAGACAGCAGATTTTTATTTTTAAAGGCCAGTTGTTTCATGGATCCAGGATATTATGCATCCTGATAAAGTTCCCTTGGCCTTTGGAATTAAAATATCCCACATCATTACATTCCCTTCATCATACCTAGAGATTGGCATGGTGTTATTTCAGTTAGCCTAATAGCTGGTGTGATTTGCATTGAGAGATGATCTAATCTAAAGAAACTTTTTTTTCACTGTAAAGATCGTTTTGTGGAATGGAAAGTTTCCATGGATGTTAAAGGTTCTTCATGGAGACATAAATGCCAATAAAGAACCTTTGAAGAGCTAATAAATGAACTAATGTCATCAAATGGCAGCTTTTTGTAAACTAAATGCCATTTAATTTTAGTCATTTGAATTGTTTTAGATTTAGTCTAGTTTGTCGACTAAATATATTATTATTAACAGTAGTATTCAGGTACTATACCAACAGAAATTTAATAAAGTAATCAAATGTAAAATAACAGTGCATGGTCTTCCTTGTAAAATTCCTTATTAACGTTTCTAAAGTTATTAAGTCAAGAGCAGTGAGCGAATTTCTCTTTATCTTTTGTTGTTTGAATTAACATTAAAGACCTAGACAGCGGCAGATTTAGGCTACTGTCACTTTAAGAACTAATGCACGCATCCACATATGTTTTTTACCAACTGTTTATTTTCACTTAAGACAAAACCGACTAAGCGAATTCTCACCAAAACACAATATATAGTTTGTACAATACAAAAATCATTAGAATGCCCTCACAAAATATGGAAACCCAATGTGTATGTGTGTGTATGTGTGTGTGTCTGTGTATAGACCTCAGTTAGCATTGTTATGACATGTGAAAAGTGTATAAATGCACAGTTGGGGTCTTAAGATGGCTTTCATTAAAAATGGATGATACCCATATCTCTATCCAGTCCTGGCAGTTCTTGAAAACAGTTGATGAGACAAATAAACAAATGAAATCTTTTATTTTCTTTCTGCTTCTTTGCACTACACTAGGATTATTATTCTTCGCTTCACCAAACCCCATAAACATTTGCACACTACAATATTAATCTCTGTCTCTGTCTCTGTCCCTGCAGAAATGCGATTGTCTTCTGAGTCTGAAAGCAAATTCTCTGGAGCAAAAAGCAAGAGTGTGTCAGTGTTTGAGCGAGAACATCAATACACAGCTTCAGCTGCACGGAAGACAGATTTTCTGCCCATCTCAGCAGGTACAGTACATGCTTCATGTTTCTCTGGACATTATCAGGGCTCAGCGATGAGGATGTGATAGAGTTTTAGGCCATTTGCCCCATCATTCATGTTCTTATCATATTTTACATTTGTTGATCATGTACGGTGCGGGATTTGGAGCCAGATCAGCACATTTACAAAACAAAATTCATATATGCACAGTACAATTCAAATTCACAAAACCTGATTCCTAAATTCAAAACATGATTCATAAATACACTAGTAAAAGCATAAATATTTCCTCCAAATGCTAACACGAATGCATATTACCTAAATAAGTGTAAAATGTTTACACAAATATGTATATTTATCAAGTTCTTGAATTAATTTCCATCACACATTTATGAATGATGTTACTTTATTTATGGATCGTTGAATCTGCATTTGCAAATCGTCACACGTGCGTGGACTGCTTTGAATTTGTGTGGTATTTTTGAGAGCTTCCTGACAGGTTAAGATTCATAAGTATCTTTTTTTGGAGGATGTTCTGTTTAGCCAATTGCAGTGAGCTTTAAAGCCACCAATCAAAACGCTCCTAACTGAACAGACTCAAGAAGCTCAAGGAGGGAAGGAAGGTCCCAAAAATACTGCACACAAATTTAAAGCGGTCCACGCACGTGTGACGATCCATAAATACATGTAACATCATTCATAAATGTGTGATGCTAAATTAATACTTGATATATAGCCTACATATTTGTGTAAATATTTTACATTTATTTAGGTAAGATGCATTTGGTGAAAATATTTATGCTTTTACTTGTGCATTTATGAATCATGTTTTGAATTTACAAATCGAATTTTGTAAATGTGAATTGTGCTGTGCATTTATGAATTTTGTTTTGTAAATGTATTATTTTTGAGGCTGATCTGGCTCCATACGGGACGATTATCCAAACTCTTTACGAGTGAAGGTTCTTACCTCTTCAGGCATTTTCACACACTCCACGACTCAAAGATTACTGCCAACATACTGAAAACTGCAAGAAAATTGCTCTGAATCACTGACATCTGCCAAGTCAGATCAAGTGACCTTTATTTATATAGTGCTACAATACAGATGGTTTTAAAGCAGCTTCATAGTAATACACAGAAAAATAACATAATGAATGATGCACATTTTATAAAATATGAGACAAATTCTACTGTAAAGCACATCTAGAGAAGACAATAGTGTCATTATTCAACTCAAGTCAGTTCTATGTAGGTTCAGTTCATTTCAATTACTGTGTAAAATAAATCAGTTATAAAATGAGGTAAATTCTACTGTAAAGCCCATCTACAGAAGACAATAGCGTCATTATTCAGCTCAAGTCAGTTCAGTAACAGTGTCAGAATTCATCAATTATGAAACTAATTTGATTCAGCTATAAAGCAGCTCTGCAGAAGACAAAACTGTCTGTCCATATTCAGACGTCACAGTCTGTGGCACAAGAATTTTGCATGAACAAACTGGGAGATAATCTCATTCTGGATTGCGTCGCTCATCCAATCATCTTTCACCCACTCTCTTTCCAGATTCTAGGTACAGTATGTAGCAACATAAGCTTGTACAGCATCAACAACAACCACTTTAATTTTGCTCTGTTTATCACACAAAGTGATGGTGTTGCTTCAGAAGATTTGGATTAAACCACTGTCCCTTTTTGGAGATGTATGATGTCACACCAACATGGTTAATGATAAACGTTCACTTTTGAAGAGAACAAGTGAGAGCATGTTTTGATACTAGATCTGTTTGTAGAGACAGGTGTGTGTAAAGGCCAATATTGGGCCGTCTGTGAGCGTCTGTCAGGTTACATTTTGTGGTGTGTTCCTCATGTTGTCTATAGTTCAACCTTTTCAGCATGTTGAATTGCCGTTGGTGAGAGAGATCATTCTGATTGGCTGTTCAGTTTAGCAAACGAGTCAGTGCACGAGAATTAAAGTGAGCAACGATGTCAAGACAGCACAGATCTTCGACATCGGTAACACTTTACAATAAGGGTCATTAGTTAACAACCTTAGTTAACATGAACTAAGAATTAACACTTCTTCAGCATTTATTAATCTTAGTTAATATTAATTTCAACTTGAACTAATACGTTATTAAAATCAAAAGTTGTATTTGTTAACATTCGTGTAGCACTGTGAACTAACATGAACAAACAATGAACAGCTGTATTTTTATTAACTAACATTAACATAGATTATTAAATACTGTAACAATAAGCTGTAACAATTGCTCATTGTTAGTTCATGTTAGTTAATACATTAATTACTGTTAACTAATGAACCTTATTGTAAAGTATTTATTCCAAGTATTCCAATACGCAAATATTTTCATAACAACATGAGCCTCCTGGAATGAAGAAAGTGATCAGCATGATTGATACTCAAAATGTTTAGCTAGCACTGCTTTGTTTACGGTGTGTATATCTGCAGTTCATCTTTTGAATAACAAATATAGACTATGGTTATCTGCTGACATAAGGAGCTTTTGCACGTGTTTTGGCGTGTTCGCACCGCAGGAGCTGGGAATAATTTTAGTTCTAGGAACTCTTTCGGTAGCCTGGTCCCACCAGACTCTCGTACATTCAATTCATTTGTACATGGAGTCTGACACCGCTCCATTGACAAGCGTTAACTTCCTTTTAGGCGGGTACTCTTTTGAAGTCTAAAACTATTGGATCTGACCAGAGTCACTCTGGATCTGCTTTAACCAATCGCTAACGTTTGGTCGTGAGTGACGTCTGTCATGTCGAACCCCGTGGGGAGGAGCGCCACAACATAATGGCCACCAACAAAACCAAGCAAAGATTGTTCTTGCTCCGGGTTTAACTTCTTGATATTCGGCAGCGTTGCCACAACGGACCGAATGGCTTCGCTCGCATCTTTCTCCGCTGCCATTACTGAACTACAACTCAAAATAACACATGATATCAACGTCATCGTTCTCAGCCACTCCCTCTGTTCGCTGATGGCCCAGTAAAAAATTTACCAGAGAAAACCAAAGACTACTGCACAATCCCAGACGTAGTACTGAAGGACAATGAAAATTGAGCGGAAGTACGTAGGAGGGCGGAGCCAGGCTACTCTTTTGGAGGAACTAATTTAGCTTCTACTTCTCAGTCGGTCTAAACCACCACTATAGGAACTATCCGTGATGTTAGTGTACGCTGATTGGCCGAACGCACTCGAAACACCAGCAATCGCCTTTTTAAAAAAAGCTGTGTATACACACAGATTATATTTACTCCAGAAACGAACTATACGAACATGGAAAACAGTGATAGATGGGCCTCTCAAACATTTCGCTAAGGAGAAAATGCAACGTGACTTTGAGGGGACCAAGAGAAACATGATTATGTATTTCTGCTCAACTACAAACACTGAGCATCAACCACACGGCAAATGCTAGTACTTTTTCTTTGTATAACAGTTCTATCCAATAGCGTATCAAACAGGACTGTTAGATAGATTGTAAACTAATGAACACGGAGAATGCGAGCACTGTTTGTTTGCTCAGGCTCTGCCGTTCTCAGCGGCGTCAAAATAAAAGTCACAACAACAAGAGTTGAGTTCCTGCTGGCGGTGCGAATGCAAACAGAAAATGTTCCTAGGGGAACATCTAGTTCTCTGGGAACCATCCTGGTGGCTAGTTCCTAACGAAGTCCAAGTACCCGATGCGAAAGCCCCTAGACAATTACTTCTTTATACGCAGGCGCAGAACACACATGCTAGTTGCCAGTCAGCTGTAGTTTTTGCGGTGTGTTTAAATGCACCTTTGTCTTTCGTTGCCGCTAGTTCTTTGACATCAGCTTGTGTGTCACTGCCTTAATGGGGTAAATGATCCTTCCGGTTGATACCCGTATGCCTGGTTATTTTGCTCTGTGTTCTACAGTATGTTTCAGCCAGCAAAATATTGAAATATATGGTTGGAAGTCTGAGATATCTAGTATAATATTCCACATAGATTGGAACACAGAATTAGTCCAATAGGCTTTCATTCAGATCTCACACCTGCTATTATTTATCTCTCTGCTCTCCATTCACATGAAAGAGAAGGTGTGTGTTGATCACAGATGCTTTTATCAGCCTTTGAATCAGCTTTCACTCTTTTTCATTAATTTTTTCCTCTTCTCTTTTGCTTTATGCCTCTCTTCACCTTTGTTTCCCATCGTTCTGTCTGTCTGTCTGTCTGTCTGTCTGTCTGTCTGTTTGTTTGTTCCGGTCGTGTCTTTCACTGCAGCTGTGCCATGTGCCAGATCCGTTTAAATGTCTGTGTGTGTGTGTGTATGTGTGTGTGAGTGTGTTTGTCTTGGATATGAATTAGGGCCACGGTTCTCAAATTGACCCAAATTAGGTTGCAAGTTTTGTCATATAGAGTCACAGACAGCAGGGAAAAAGCAATGCAAAAAGTAAATAAAAAAGTAAGCTAGCCATATAATCTATACCAAATAAACTGACCAATCAACTTTTCAAAGTGAGAGTGAAAAACGTCCCAAACATTTTGCCATTAACGTCAAAAGATGTGCATCCAATCAAACTGCATCCGTCACTGATCACAGATTATTCACAGTTGTGCGATGTCCTCTCATTCTTTGAAAACTATGTACAAACATACACAATGAGAAAACTCATGCTACATTTTTACATTATATTTGTGTTCAACAACAAGAAACATAAAGCACAATTAGCACAGCCTTTGCAGATCCAAGATCCGTTGTAACCCACTGCCTTTCTTGCTTTACGATGAAGTCCGGGTTGTAAAACCCTGATTTCATCTCGGCTGGAGGGACTGGATTCTGACCTCCGGCAAATTACTACCCCCCTAGTACTTGTAGGTTTAGGATTAGTTGTGGTGGAGGGGTTAGGATTAGGCAATCAGGTACTGACTTCAACGAGGGGGGTAATAATTTGGCAGGGAGTACAAATTCGGCACAGCAACGGCTTTTCAGTGGTCAGAATTAATGGTAAATATGATCAAAAATGGCTGTAAAAAATAAATCTGCATTGTTTATCCTTTTGATCTTTCATTAAAAAACATTGCAAAAATCTAACCTTTCATTTAAGTAAAAGAATTGAAAGTGGGGGGTAATTATGAAATAAATGCTTTTCTCTAAAACACGCTGGCCATAACTATTGGCTCCCTGTTATTAAATACTTTTTGCAACCTCCTTTTGCCAAGATAACAGCTCTGAGTTTTCTTCGATAACGATAAGATGCTGCAGATTCACAAGTTCATGTTGGCGCTGCTTCTCTTCAGTTCAGCCCACTCATTTTCTATAGGGTTCAGTTCAGGGGACTGGGATGGTCATGGCAGAAGCTTCATTTTGTGCTCAGTTACCCATTTTTGTGTTGGTTTTGATGTTTGTTTGGACCGTTGTCCTGATGGAAGATCCAACCACGGCCCATTATATCTGACTAGCAGAGGCAGTCAGGTTTTGATTTTTTATCTGTTGGTATTTGCTAGAATCCATAATACCATGTATCTGAACAAGATGTCCAGGACCTCCAGCAAAAAAATATCCCCACAACATATAAGGTCCAGCAGTATATTTAACCGTATGCAGGTGGTACTTTTTATCCCTGTTTGCACCAAACACATCTGGTGGGTTTGCTGCCAAAAAGCCCTTTTTTAGTTTCATCTGACCACAGAAACCACTCCCTTCTGAAGATCCAGTCGTGTCTGAGAACTGAATATACTGGAGGTTTTTTTGGAGGAGCGAGGAGGATTTTTCTTGAAAGCCCCCCAAACAACATGTGGTGATGTAGGGGTTGTTTTTATATATTTTTTATACTTTCGGACCTCCAAGACTCAACTAATCTCTGCAATTCTATATCTGTGATCCTTGAAGAGTCTTTAGGCACTAAAACTCTCCTGCTCGCCACGCATTAAGACAATATAGACACACGTCGTCTTCCTGACAGATTCGTAACATCTTTAGTTGATTGGAACTTAATTATTGCCCTGAAGGTCAAAATTGGGATTTTCAATTCTTTACCTATTTTCTTACAGCCACTTTCTATTTTGTGATGCTCAACAACCTTTTGATGCAGATCAGAATTATATTCTTTGGTTTTACTCATTGTGATGGATGATAAAGGGAATTTGGCCTTTATGTTTCCTCATATTTAAACTCCTGTGAAACAAGAAGTCATAGCTTGACAATTTCATGTTCCTAGTCACCCTGGTGTGCTAAAAAAAGGTAAATATTAGTGGGAATGTACTTCAGAGATATTTTACTCTTTTTTTTTTTTTTATTCTACAGGTGCCAATAATTGTGGCCAACATGTTTTGGAGAAAAACATTTATTTCATAATATGATTTCCCCCTCACTTTCAAATCTTTTACATCAATGAAAGGTTTGATTTTTGCAAATTTTTTGAATGAAAGATCAAAAACAAAAACAATGCAGATTTACTTTTTAAGCCATTTTTGATCATATTTACCACGGGTGCCATTAATTCTGACCACAACTGTATTGTGTCCTTCTATATGTGCAATCACGGCATGCAGGACAGAAGTGTGTTTGCCTGCCACCGAACCAATATTTGTTTATTTTATTATTAAACTTTGTGAACGTTAAAAAATAAATAAATAAACAAGTACAAAATGAAAGTAAAGGCGTCGTTCTCTCATGGCCCTCGGCCTCGTCGTGCTCGCCACACCTATAGATTGTATTGTTATATATTTTATTGACAACTCATCAATTAAATATTTTTATGGCGGGCTGCACCATCTCCCCATTGTCCTTCACAAAAACAATGGAGATTATTTTTAGAGCCTAGAAATGGGTCGTGGGAGGAAAACGACTACAATGTAATCAGAGGTTACCACCAATTCGAGCCTATATGGACGATCTAACAACACTCACAACAACTGTCCCCTGCACCAAGAGATTGCTGGAGAAACTACATCAAAATATAATATGGGCGAGGATGAAAGTTAAAGCCTAATAAGTGCAGAAGCATCTCCATCGTGAAAGGCCAAGTCACAGACCAAAGGCGTCTCAGCCTGTCCCAACTGTCTCAGAAATGCCAGTAAAGAGCTTGGGGAGATGGTATGATGCGAAGCTCAAAGACACCTAGCAGTTTGAACAACTTAAAAATGATACCAGCATGTACACTGAGCGCATCAACAAGAACTTGTTGGCAGGAAAACTCAAGTTATGGTCCTTTCAGTTTGGCATACTACCAAGACTCTTGTGGCCGTTACCCGTGTATGAGATCCCCATCACCAAGGCTGAAAAGTTGGAACGGCTATTAAGCACACAGCTGAAGCAGTGGCTTGGAGTTTCACGTTGTTTAAGTTCCGTCTGACTTTATGGACATGGCAAGTTGGAATTAGCAATCACAGGGCTTGTGGAAGAGTTCAAATGCACCAAAGCAAGGCTTGTCATGACCCTAACTGAATCTGAGGATGCAGTCATTCGAACAGCGGCCCCCCGGTTAGTAGCGGGAAGAAAGAGGACTCCATCAGAAGCTGTTCAGTGTGCAAAGTCTGCGCTTCACTTCAGAGATGTGGATGGATAAGTACAACATGGGAGGGCAGGGTTCGGACTCATCCCAAAAACTCCTCTGTGGCATAAAGCAACATCAGTGCAGAAGAGACAGCTAGTGGTAGAAGAAGTCAGGAGACAGGAGGAGGGAGAGCAACATGCCAAAGCCGTCTCAATGACCAAGCAAGTAAGATGGACCAACTGGGAGGGTCTGGAGAAGAAAAAGCTCATCTGGCGTGACATCTGGCAGATGGAGGGAGCGCGGCTGAGTTTTCAGTTCAGTTCAGTTCAGTTTATTTATTTTGTCATTGTTACAGAACAACGAAAAGTTGTTAGAGCAAAAAACAGACAGACAGGCATATAGTTTTAAGTTGTTCACCCATTTACCTTATGAGTATGTGTCCTCATAAATTAAATTAAATTACCCATGACTTTGTACCTAATTTTAACCCCCCATAAATACAATACATACATAAAAAATTAAAGTGCTATGTCCAGTAAAGTACATAATGCAATTAATAAATCTAGTAAAGGTAGGGCTGTTGGAGTGTTTTTGCAGCAATGCAAAGTCCAAATCACAGGTAGTGAGGTGTGCGGACAGAAACATTATGTCACAGAGGGATGTCCAATGGGGAGTGGGAGAGTAGACTTCTCATTAAGCAGCCTAACTGCATGGGGGTAAAGACTGTTGGCTAACCTGCTGGTTTTGGCCCTGATGGACCTATATCTTCTCCCCGAAGGCAGTAGTTGGAAGAGGTGATGTGCTGGATGTAGATGGTCCTGGAGGATGTTCTTCACTCGGTTCATGCAGCGGGAGGTGTACACAGTTGGGATGTCTGGGAGAGTGACCCCAGTGATCTTTCCTGCGGCTCTCACCACTCTGTGTAGGGCCTCTTTCTCTGAGCTTGTGCAGGCCGCAAACCACACCAATAACCCGTAGGTCAACACACTCTCTACTGCACAGTGGTAAAAGTTGATCATGAGTCTCTGTGGCAGTTTTGCCCACTTCAGCTTCCTGAGGAAAAAGAGGCGCTGTTGGGCCTTCGCTGTGGCAGAGGCGATGGTTTTCCCCCACGTCAGATCCTCCGTCACAGTCACACCTAAAAACTTAAAACTAGAGACCCTCTCCACCACCTCATTTCCAATGAGGAGTGGAGAATGGTTTGACTGTCCAGTCTTGCGGAAATCCACGATGATCTCTTTGGTTTTCTTTGTGTTGAGGGTCAAGTTGTTGCTGCTGCACCATGCCGCCAGCAGTTGGACCTCTCGCCTGTATGCAGTCTCGTTATTCCCGGCGATGAGGCCGAGCACTGTTGTGTCGTCGGCAAATTTTATTACATAGTTGGAAGGGGAGAAAGAACTGCAGTCGTGTGTGAAAAGTGTGAAGAGAAGTGGGCTGAGCACACAACCCTGGGGAGCCCCGGTGTTAATAATCAGGGTGGAGGATGTGTGCTTGCCTACTCTGACATATTGTGTGCGGTTTGTTAGAAAGTCCAGTATCCAGTTACATAATGAGTTGCCTAGTCCAAGTCCATGTAGTTTGTTGCGTAGTTTATTTGGCAAGATTGTGTTAAATGCTGAACTAAAATCGACAAAGAGAAGCCTTGCATATGTGTTCTTGTGCTCAAGATGTTCTAGCAAAGTGTGTAACACAATAGCTATGGCATCCTCTGTTGACCTGTTCTTCCTGTATGCAAACTGGTATTGATCTAGTGAGGGCGGTATGGCAGATTTTATATATGTGATGACCAGTCTCTCAAAACATTTTGCGATGATGGGAGTGAGTGCCACTGGCCTGTAGTCGTTCAGGCTTGTGACATTAGACTGTTTGGGGACTGGAACTATTATGGCCGATTTCAAGCATGCAGGGAACCATGAGGTCGCCAGCGACAGATTAAAGATGGTAGTGAAGACCGTTGTTAGCTCGGCTGCACAGTCTTTAAGCACCCGACCCTGTACTCCATCTGGTCCTGCTGCTTTCCTTGGATTGATGTTGCGTAGGCAAAGTCTGACATCATGAGGACACAAGACTAGGGCAGCGTCATTAGGGGGGAGAGGGGGCAACACAGAGTCTTTGTTATCTCTGTCAAAGCGGGCATAAAAGATGTTAAACTCTTCAACTGAGGTGGCACAACTGTTGACAGGGATAGATGACACTCCCTTGTAGTCTGTGATTTCCCTAATGCCCTCCCAGACCTGCCGGGGGTTTGAGGAGTTGTAGAAGTGGGCCTCAACGCGGTTCTTGTATGCTAATTTGGCATATCTGATGCCCTTTCTAAGAGCTGCCCTGGCTGTATGCCTCAGTGTCCCCAGATCTATAAGCTATATCCCTGGCGTTAGTTAATGTTTTTAATTTTGGTGTCATCCATGGTTTTTGGTTTGGAGCTACACGGACCTGCTTCGAAGTTGTAACGGCATCCACACAGAAGTTGATGTAATCCAAAACTGATTCAGTGAATTCATTCAGAGAGCCTGGTGTCAATACCTCCTGTCCTCTAAAGATATCCCAGTCGGTGGAGTCGAAGCAATCCTGGAGTCTGGGGATTGCATCATCAGGCCACATCCTAACAGACCTAGTTAAGGGCCTAATGGATCTGGCCTTCGGGATATAGCAGGGGTATAAGAGGAGTGAGACATGGTCAGAGAGACCCAGGTGGGGGTACGCCTGCGCTCTAAATGCGTGTGCCATATTAGTATATACCTGGTCGAGTATATTATTCCCTCTGGTTGCACATCTCACATTACGATGGAACGAGTGAAGTACAGTCTTTAAGTTGGCATGATTAAAATCCCCCGCCGCAATAAAAGCACTGTCAGGGTGTGCAACCAGACATTTGTGTATGCAGTCATGAAGCCTTGTTAACGCCAGTTTTGTATTTGCATCAGGCGGAATGTAGATCGCGCAAATGTAAACAACACTGAATTCACGGGGAATGTAGAATGGCCTGCATTTAAGCAGCAAGAATTCCAAGTCAGGGCAGCAAAGCTGTTCAACCACAGTGGTATTTGTGCACCAAGAGTCGTTAATGTAAATACACAGACCTCCACCGGTCTTCTTACCCGAGTCTGCTGTCCTGTCAGCTCGGTAGTTAGTACGGCCGGCTAGCTCGATCGCTGCCGCCGGTGTCGTGCTGTCTAGCCATGTTTCCGTGAAGATCAAGCTGTTGCAGTTATCCATCTGTTTATGCATAGTCAATCGCAGTCGGACTTCATCCATCTTGTTCCGGATTGAGCGGGCATTCGATAGGAAGATGGTGGGAAGCGGAGTCTTGAATGGGTTGGCCTTTAGCCTGACCCGCACTCCCCCGCGCTTGCCTCTCTTCTGTCGCCGCTCACAGCGTCTCCTCCTCCGGTTCACAGCCTCGGGAGTCCCAGGTAGTGATCTAACGATCTCGGGAGGGATGGATATATCCACAGGAAGATGGTATTCCGCTCCATTGTTAAGTCGTAATAGTTCATGGCGACTGTATATGTGCGTCTTCAGTTGAAAGCTGTGTGCAATAATATTAAGTGCTACTAAAACAACGAAAAACCTATGCCCGCTGTGAGAGCTCCTAGCCGCTGCGACTGCGCGCGCCGCCATTATGAATACCTTTACAAAAAAGTTGTAAAAGAGTTACAAAAAAGAGTTTTGTCATCAGAGCCACATACGACCTGCTACCCTACCCCCGAAATCTGAAAGAGTTGTATGGAGAAGATCCCGCCTGTTCCCTGTGTCAAATACCTGCATCCCTAAGGCACATTCTATCAGGGTGTACTAGTCTCACCAAAGGGCGCTATACTTGGTGGCATAACCAAGTACTCAGAGAGCTGGCATTAATACTGGAACAGAAGCGAACCACCACAAACAATCTCCCACAAACATCGGCAGGACAGGTCCACTTCACAAATTTCGTACCAGAGAATAGAACATAGTACAACACCTAAGGATGCAAACATCATGCAGTCAGCGCAGGATTGGAAATTCACCTATGGCTAAGCCACGCCCCCTCCCTTCACTCGGACAAACAGTCAACATTCGGTGAAAGGCGCCATGGCAGCTCAGCTGGCGACATTTCATAGGAGGCAATTGATGATTTTTGGAGACAGAAAGATTATATATCATCTTTTATTGTTGAGAAGGTTGATGAAAAGCTTTGTACAACGAAGCTAGAAGCTAACGTTAACGTTTTCTAATGTTAGGCTAACGTTACGTTAGAGATGTTAAACATAACGTTCAAATACGTTGTTGACTTATCTTAGAACATATGTAGACATCCTTGTTTAATTTATCCACGTTTAATGTATCCATTTATCCACGTTTAGTTGGTGTTGTGGTCTACTGCATAACTTAATCCAGAGAAGACACTTATTTCGGTTGAGATCTGGCTTGGGAAAGGGTAAAAAATACACACCGTCGCCCAGCCTCTCGGGATACCTAGTGTCGGAGTTGCATCATCCCCATGCACAACGTTTGACCATTTTAAACTTAAAATGACAAGAAAAAAAATATAAAAACGAATGAAAACTGACTAACTGCAATGCATTTCAATGGACGTGGAAGCAGAGAATGTTCGAGTGTATTCGGTTAGCTATGAGCACTGTGATTGGCTCATCGCGTCTGGGGGCTTGGCTTAGCCATAGGTAAATTGGAAGTGGACCTTGATAAGAAGCTTGTGTTTCCCCTAGAATTAGTGGCTACAACACTCCGGCCAGACATGGTCCTGTGGTCTCCAACAACAAAGCTGGCATATGTTGTGGAATTAACAGTACCATGGGAAGATGGGGTTGAAGAGGCTTATGAACAAATATTCCGACCTGGCAGCTGAAGCATCCCAGAACGGCTGGAAGACCAGCATCTTACCAGTAGAGGTGGGATGCAGGGGATTTTTTGCCACTTCTACCACCAGTTTGCTGAGAAAAATAGGGGTGAAGGGTTGCTCTCTCCAACAGGCCATCAAGTCCATGTCAAGTGTTGCTGAAAAAAGTAGTAACTGGCTCTGGATCAATCGTAAGGACCCCAACTGGGCACCAAGTTAGAGACAGACGGTATGCGGTCAGGCTTAGGCCCGACTCAGGGAGAAGGACACGCCTGCCATGCAGAGCCCATCAGGGGTATGAAGGGTATGGCGTGGAGGGGGGTGTACCTGGGACGCTGGGTACACCGCTGAGCCTTCTGGAGACGTTGTGGGCTTCAATCAACGAAACGTCGATGAAGCGGAGTGCCGACCTGATGACCCCAATGACATACCTTACCCTGCTAGCCACCACTCCTCACCAACTGCTACTGAGTTTCAAGAGTTTCCTACTGAAGGGATTGAAACATCTAGCTCTATTAGCTTTACTGATTTACCATAGTATATTCTGCATAATTGGATGTTTTTAAATAAACACTGACAAAAAAACTGCAAGTTTTAGGGCTGGACGATATGATGATATATATAACATTAATATAAGTGATCACATGGATTTAGACTATATTGTATTTATATAAAGCGTTCAGAGACAATTTTGCTTTATGTATTTCCCCGGTGTTGAAATCAGGCTCATATAAATGTCAGGAAACACGATTCCTGGCTGCATGTCAATATACATGGATCACTGGATCTTTGGTACGTTGTAAGGAACGCTATTTCGAGTCCAACCTTTAGTTTAAACTGACAATCCTTCAGTTTACTCACGTTTTCGCAGTTTCCCCTATTAAATCCAGTCACGCAGCAGCTCTTCTGCCACTCAGTCCTGCTGACGTCAATGCATACCCTCTATAGACGTGGCAAGCCTGTACTATGGTTTGTACATATTTGTGTGATTTAATAAACTCATAGCCAGTATTGAGTCACATTGTGTCAGGTATACGTCTGTGTGTCCGTTTGACACGGTGATGCTCTTGTGCGATATAAGAGGAAATGATGAGGCTTCTTGAATCATACAGGCACAGAGAGCAGCGTGACACACATACACACACACACACACACACACACGCAAGTGCGCTCTGACACCGACACGAGAGCAGCTGGATCAACGGCCATGTGGCGACTCACGGGAAATGTCATCTAACTGTCATTTCCTTCCATAAACGTTTCATTTCATTGTGCTGTGTAATGATGCTCCTGCTGTCTGCGCTCTGTGCTCTCAGTGATCTGAGACCCGTTACTCTTTTATTCTTCATTTCCCTCGCTTTTACAGACAAAAATATTGAGTAAAAAAATGCTGCACTTAAATTGCATTCAACTGTATTCTTTTGGAATTCAGTAAGAAATGTCACAACTCTAACCATTCTAATACTCTAAAAACTCTTAATGAGATCATTTATAGGGAAAAGGGGAGGAAAAAGCATACATGCATGAAACAAGAGAGTAAGAAGATGATGTACTGTATATTACAAGACTGTTCCCTTTATAGATGAGTTACTTTAATCTTGTAAAGTTATGACTTTATTCTCATAAATTGCCTATCATGAAATTATAATGGAAACAAATGGCAAAAGCAGCTAAAATTGCTGGCAACTTCCAGAAGTCAGTTTTTGTATTTTTATTTTAGTTTTTTTTATTTTAGGCGGTTCCACATTATGATTGTTAATTTTCATTTCCCCCCTTTTTCTCAATTTGTTTTATTTGACTTTTTCTGGCATATTTTTACCGTACTTGTTATTTCAGCTTTTATTTTCTTTAGAGATGATTATCAATAACTTAAAACATAACTTTTTGTTTTATGCTGTTTTTTCTTAATGCACTTAATGCGTTTAACCAACTGGACCTTATTGAAATTAAGAGTTACTTTCAGTTCTGTGTGATTGACCCGAACATTTGCATAAACACCAGGTTATCTGTGGTCAACACACCAGTTTACTTGAACTAAAGGGATGGAAATGTCTCTTTTCAAAGTTATTTTGTTGTAATATAGTAATTTGAGTGGTCATATATAATATTAATTGCATGGAAAACAATGCAAGACATGTTTCAGATCACCATTAGAGGTGCTGTAAGAATTGTATAACGAATTGTACACAACAATGCCAGTTTCTTCTTACTAAAGTAATGCACTGGATATCCTTGCTGGATATCTTTGGAAAAAGCTCTTACAGTATCACTGAATCGTCAGTTGATCTTTTTATATAATGAGTATGTGTTAGTTGGCTGCCTCTTCCAAGGGAAGGAGATCACATGATGGACAATGATGTCCTGAACTTAATTTAACACAACGGTTCCCTGTCCTTTCCATGCATGCCTCTTTGACCTCTGTGATGAATTCAGATAATGCCACAGTCTCTGCAGAGAGCTCTAGAGAAAACACTGCAAAATAATGGACATGCATGTTGACTTCTGACCAGAAGTATTAAATGCTAATTATTTCACACATGTACTGTAATTAAAAAACAAACCAGATTTGCTTGTAGATATCTACTGTACTTGCTACTCTTCAAAACACTAGTATCCAGTATTTGATTCCACTAAACTGACCAACTTTCTTCTGTAAAGTACTAAGCCAATCAGATAAGAACTTGCCAGAATGAGAAAGTGCTTTCCAATTATGTGTGCAATATTTCGGTTATGGTAAGGGGCGGGGCATTTTCCAAACACACTGGAAGCGCTTGACCAATCACAACATACTGATCCAGCCGACCAATCAGAGCACAGTGTGCTTTTCAGAAGGAGGGGCTTCATAGAGACAGGAACTAAACTGGTGTGTGTTTCCCGTACAACGACGTAACTCGCTGCTTAACTATCATAGTACGATGCATCGTTGAAGAAATCAACTAGTCACGACTGTTTCCTGAAAACACATTGGCGCAAATTGGTCGTTCAACCACGTTGGTTAATGATGTCACGTATGAGGTGGAGTAATAACGTCTCGAACATCTGTTTCGAGATCGAATTAATGCTAGATATTTTTTGCTATAAATTACAGAAATGGTATCTGAGGACTATTTTTCATTTTTTTCAGTTATTTTGCTTTATTTCCAGATTCAATCATAGTCTCATTCTCACGCTCTAGAGCACATTCTTCAAAAACGGTGCTTTAAATCTCTTGACAAATTAAAAGACTAGACTGACCAAAAAACATAGATTGTACTAAAAGTTAGCTAGCTTATTTTGCTCAAGATAAGGATTTATTGAGTCCACATGTCATGCAAACAAGAAACTCTGCTTCTCAGGTTGAGATCTGTTGTTACAAACACAGATTTCGGGAAACACAGATTCGTTGAAGTATGATGATAACAATGGAACTTGCGAACATAATTGGCTAACGATGCTTTCGGGAAACCCAGCCGAGAGCGTTACTGACAGACTGGGAAAAGAGGAGCCGCAACAATGGAGAATATGTGAAAAAAAATGTTTTTTGAACATTCAAGCATGAATACCTATTCAAAATCAAGACTTTGTATATGGCTTCTTTAATGTTTAATGTGTGTTTTTTGGGTTAATGAAGCACAATAGTCTCTGAACAGCAGCATGAGGTCATGAGTAATTCATAAACACGCTGTAGTCTTTTCGATGTGTGATGTCCCACGTTTGACATGAGGAGTTTTATGTCCAGGGATTATAGAAACATTGTTTTCTGCAGTCGTTGCTCTGTGACACTCCTGGAAGAGGCTAAAAATATCTCCTGACCGCTCAACGGTTCTTGCGTCATACTGGACACTCAGGGACTATCTTTACCTCACACTGGAGCGCGTGCACACACACACACGCACACACATACACACACACCTACGTCTATCATTAGTGTGTGCGTGATAAGATGGGTAAAGCATCTTGTGAGCAGATAGAAATGTTTGTTCATGTTTTCATCAGAAAAAAATAGAAGTATTGGTATCAGTACCGGAATAAAGAAAAATATAGCATTAAACAAGTACTGGTAACACTTTATAATAAGTATACAGTGATAAAGTATTTACAATTCATTTACAAACTACTAGTTTATAGTTAATTCATAGGTAATATATTGTTGCCTCTACACTGTTAAAATATTTATAGCCTATATACTGTGGCTATGTGAGTTCTTTATTCATTGTCACTGCAATTAAACAAATTATTACTGTTTAAGCAGCTCTTTTGTAGAGTTAGATAATGTTTTTTTTATACTACTAACTTATAAAGCTATATAGTTCTCACATTCTCACATAAAATCATTATTTCTATGGAAAGTCCTCATAAAACATGGAAACCTTATTTGTGTGTGTGTTTTGTGTGTTTGTAAACATAAAGAACATTGAATTTGAATGCAATTAATGTCCAATAAAGGCTGGTTTAAAGCACTTAATTAATTAATGTGTTTGATTTCCCATGACCTAATATTTACTTCTAATAACAATTAACAATTATTTTACTACTGGTTTAAATATTGTTCACCATTTATATGGTTGATAAGTTGTTTACAAAGCATAAAAAATATTATTGAACCTTTATGAGCTCATATCTTTATGAGATAATTAAATAATAATTATTTTAATTACTGTACTGGGACTATGAATGAAAAACTATTGAATATAGCCTATTCATATTTTAACAGTGTAGAGGCTACAATATATAAACTATGAATAAACTATTAACTAATAGTTTTCAAATGATTTGTAAGTAGCCAATGCTTTATTATTGTATACTTAATATAAAGTGTTACCCAAATATTATTTTAAAATAATTCTTTAACATTATTTTGGGCATTTTGTATGTGAATATTTATGATTACACATTTTATAGATGTGATTAATCACAGAAACTGTGCAATTAATTAAAATTTTTAATTGATTCGCCGCCCTATTGTCAATTTTACGTGCAAATATCTACAGTTGTATTCCTAAGTTTACACACCTCTTGTAGAATCTGCAAAATGCCAATATTTTATCTTTTTTTTTTCAAAATAAGAGGTATCATAAAAATTGCATGTTATTTTTTATTTAGTACTGCCCTCCTGAAAAAGCTGTTTCACTTAACAGATGTTCACATATAGTCCACAAGACAAAATAATAGCTGAATTTATAAAAATAGCCCTGCTCATAAGTTTACATACCCTTGAATCATAATACTGTGTCTTGGATGACCAGTGACTGTCCCACGTTTCAATGTTCTTCAGAAAAATCCTCAGATTCTTTGGTTTTCCATCATCTTCTGCATATTTGAACCCTTTCCTGTAGTGACAGATCCATCTTTTCACACTGAGGACACTCGAGGGACTCAAACTACAAAAGCTGCAAACTGATTCACTGATGCTCAAGAAAGAAACACTCATTCATTTCATGCTTGAATGTTCAAAAAACATAATTTTTTCCCACATTCTTCATTGCTCCAGCTCCTCTCTTTTCAGTCTGTTAGTAACGCTTTGTTTAGTTCCTGTCTTCTAGAACATCGGTTCCCAACAGGGGGTCTCGGCCCACAAGGGGGCGTCAGCGAGCTCTTTCGGGGGTCGCGTCATATTTTGAAAAGTGTTGAACAGTGAGCATTAAAGCAGCAATCCGTAACTTTTTTTTGTGTTCAAAATTTACTAAATTTGTATAATGAGCGAGTACATCATGAATCCAATTTCCAAACCGTGTTTTTGTCTTATCCTGAGTCACTATGGTACACCTATAATAAGTGTTTATATTGGGACTATTTTACACTGGTTCGGGTCGTAGCCCAGTGCCTGTGTGACTCGTCATAGACATAAACAGAGAGAAGTAGCTCCGGCTACAATGTTCTTCCGCAAGATGAATTATTCTGTTAATAAACGCATGTTTATTAATCGCTAGAGCGCCAAACGATCATATTACATTAGCTCATTTTATTCATGATCCCCTGGCTGACCAAAAAATGGGTTTTCAACGAAGTCCCAGACTCCAGTCATTTTGTAATAGCCTATAATAATTATTTTTCCCCTACACACCAGTGTGAATACTGATATTTTTGTTATTGCGTTTCAAAAAGGGTCAATTAATAGGCTTCTCCTAGACTTACGTTTTTAAATTACAAACGGCCTACTGATGTTTTTGTTATAGTATTTTCAATATTATACGCTATTATTTGTGCAAAAACATATCTGGTTATAGTAATAAACATACTGTTTGTTTAAAAACACAACATTTTTGAAAATTAAACAACCTTTGATGCAAGCTTACAAAAGCGACAATATCATTAAATGTAAAGAAGGGCCCTAAAATATTTTCTTGGGAAAAAGGGGGTCTCAGATAAAAAAATGTTAGGGAACCACTGTTCTAGAAGACCAAAAAAGTACAATTTACTCTGAGCACATTAAAAAAACTACACATATTAATGGATCCTCTTGCCTTCTTGAGCATCAGTGAATGTTTGCAGCTTTTGTAATAGTTGTGTGTGAGCAGTTTACTATTTTCTCTGTGAAAAAAATCATAAAGCAATTACTACGAAGTGGTGCTGGAATATTCAGTTCGGGCGACATCTGATTATTTGTTAATCTTGCCACTGTAAATAATAATTTAGAATAACAAAATTCTAAAACCCTTTGAGTTTTAGAGTTTAGAGCCTGACATACCAACGCTATCTCAGTCACGACCAATTCGTACGGGTGATTAAAAGGTGGCTAATTCGTACAACCTCACTCATAAGAATTCGTACGATTCGTCTAAACCAAGCGTGCCGCACAAACCCGGAAAAGTGAAGCCAAAGCGCCTCGATCGCCCCCCGGTGGCCGGTCCTAGTATAGGTAATATAAACGCCGCCTACCCATGTTATTCAACGGGACGTGAGACCAACTAAACAATTAAATTACTCTTCACATATCTTTTTTCCAAAGATAGTTTCTGTAATTTACAGGATGTAATTTCAAGTGTTTGTTTCAAGTGTTTGTAAAATAATATTTTTAGTTAGTTATTTGATGCTATAAAAACGGTGCTGTGACATCATGATTGACAGGTTCTCTGAGCGAAGTAACATTAGTCACTGAAGCACCAATGGATTTCGGGACCTTTGGAGGACTGAGGAGATTGTATTTACTTTATTTTAACAAGCCTCTTGTCGTACTGCAATCAATACGAATTGGGCAGCTCGTAAAATATGTACGATTTAGCAAAAATCGTTCTAATTCGTACGTGTGAGGTCGGGTTGGACATACTGTTAAAACTACTCATGATCGCCCTTACATAAATTTATCACATTTTATTGTAGTAACATGTTATAGTAGGCTATTTTTTATAGAAAGTACTATAGATTGTTTTTTTACATCGATAAACATTAGTAGTATGGTAATGAAGAGCCATCAATGGTCTTATTATAGTTTTAACAAATGCCACAATTAAGAACCATGGCACTTTTTTACAAGGGCAAGTACAAAATATTAAAGGGATAATTCACCAAAAAATGAAAAATCTTTCTCACCCTCATGTTGTTTCAAACCTGTACGAGTTTCTATCTTCTGTTGTACACAAAAGAGGAATTTTATTCTTATTTTATTTGATCATATTATACTATGGTAGTCAATGGGATCCATCAACTCAATACAGGTTTGAAACAACATGAGGGTGAATAAATGATGACAGATTTTTCATTTTTTGGTGAATTATCCCATTTAAGAGCTTTAAAGTCCGGACCTTCATGAATTATGGACCAAGCTCATTTTCTCCAAAATGTCTTCTGCTCTAATGATGATTGATATGAGCGAAAAAAAGAAAGAAAAAAACTCTTGCAAGATTTAAACTGGATACTCAGCCTTTGATGGATCTTGTTTGGTTGACTTTAAAGAGAGGACAATAACAATTTATAACTTTAATGTTACGTCAGTCCTGCATGGCAGATATGTTTTATGGTAATGGGCCTGAGACAGTTTCATTTATTGCTTTCTGACGAATGAATTTATTTCAGCTGAGGGTCTATGAGACTTTAATGAGACTGATGTGCAGCCATTAGAACTGACAAGTTTGTAACTCGGTCAAGTCTCCCCAAATTGCAAATGCCTTTCTAGGCTGGTGATGAATGTGACGTCTCTGATTTAACTGATTGTTGGAGGACTGAAGGTTTCACATGAGACATGACCTTGCATTGGGATCTATCAGGTATTTATAGATCAGACGGCTTTATCTCTGGTCATTATTGCTGAGTCTGATTTGAGTTTTTGTTTTAGAATAATGTGTAGCATAAAACCTTAGTTTATGAGAACACAACGTTCATCCTCCCTCAGTAATGACCTCTCAAAAATAAAACAACTTGCATTTTTAATGCAGCAGAGCTGATGAAATGTGCACAAATACCTGTGTGGACTGTGTGTGTGTGTGTGTGTGTGTGTGTGTGTGTGTGTGTGTGTGTGTGTGTGTGTGTGTGTGTGTGACAGAGATCTGCTGGCGTATGACATGTGCCTGTTTCTTTTGCGAGCTTTTGATTCACGACTCGGCCGCTTCTAAAAATAACAGCTAGCAGTGCGGGACAGCGGCCTGTCTCGAGAGAGAGAGAGAGAGAGAGAGAGAGAGAGAGAGAGAGAGAGAGAGAGAGAGAGAGAGAGAGAGAGAGAGAGAGAGAGAGAGAGAGAGAGAGAGAGAGAGAGAGAGAGAGAGAGAGAGAAAGAGACAGGACATGTGCAGTCTTCTCTCTCTCTCACTCTCTCTCTCTCTCTCTCTCTCACTCTCTCTCTCTCTCTCCAGTCATTTTGTTCAGCAGCACAGTCGCGCCTCAGAGCAGCCGCTGACACACACACACACACACACACACACACACACACACACACACACACACACACACACACACACACACACACACAGTCTGCAGCAAATGCAATAAAACCGTGGACAGAGTGAGACAAATCCACAGAGAGAGAGAGAGAGAGAGAGAGAGAGAGAGAGAGAGAGAGAGAGAGAGAGAGAGAGAGAGAGAGAGAGAGAGAGAGAGAGAGAGAGAGAGAGAGAGAGAGAGAGAGAAAGGAACAGGTAGAACAAAACAGACACAAAAAAGGGAACTTGCATATCTAGACAGAAGTGCAGAAGAGGCGTTTACTGGACAGGACTGAGGATCAGCACATGTGAGAGAGCGGACAGATGCCTGTATTCAAGGTACACCTGCTTTACAGATAACAGTCTGTGTGTGTGTGTGTGTGTGTGTGTGTGTGTGTGTGTGTGTGTGTGTGTGTGTGTGTGTGTGTGTGTGTGTGAGTGTGACTGTGACTGGGAAGACAGGAATACATTACCTTGTTATTTTATCAGTTTTATTTTATTAAATGTGTAGCTTACAATGACAGTTATGTTTCACTGAATATCACAATGGGTTTCAGTAAAGATTACATTTTATATATATGTTTTAATGTGAGATTTTATACATAGAGTTTTAGACTTAAAATATGTGGTTTATTTTTAATTGCTTGAAGTTTTTCTAATCCAGATTTATTTATTTCTAATGCAAGTTTCAATAATTATTTTAGATTTTTAGTTCAATTTAATATGGTTAAGTTGGTTTCCTTTGAATCCTTTTAAGGTTTTCTGATGCATATTTTATGTTTACTTCTAAAAATGATAAGCTTCGTGTTTACGGACAGTATAGCCTATACGTATATTTTGTGGATATTATTTAGGATTTATTTCCTTTTTAGGAAGTAATATTTTAAGCATTTTATGATAGTGAAGATCACCATATATGAATGTTTAACATGCTCATATTTTATGTCTGTGTGTGTGTTTTATTGGTTATAAATGGCGTTTGCTGAGATAAGGAAGTGAAAAATTGTTAAATAAAGTTTCTTGCTCTAGTTTTCTCAAACAGCAAAGCATACGCAGAGAGGTGACTTACGTGATGATAGATTGCTTTATGAGGTTTATATGACTGGGCAGCCGCTGACTTGTACATTTCCCACAATGCTCATGGAGGCGAGATAAACTGTAACTGTATGAGACAGGCGTGAGTGTAAATGTGCAGCAAACTCATGTGAAGAGGAGATTTCTCAACTTGTTGTTCTTAAACACTTCCTGCTTTTGTGGCATTCGAGAAAACTTTAATTCGTTAGTTTAAATAGTTTACCCACATAATCTGTCATCATTAATGTCGTTTCAAACTGTATTCTGTGAAACACGATAAGAGAAATTTAGCAAAGTGTTCATACGGCTCTTTTCCATACAAAGAAAGTGCTATAAAAGTACAGTAGTTCACGTGACCGGTGTGATATATTTGAAGCTGTTCAGTAGTTGTGTGAGCAACAAACCTAATAATTAAGTCCCTACTGGTTAAAAAGTGCCACATTTCACGTCAGTGATAAGATAAACTCAGTCAATGGTGTTTGATGCCAGCGATGTCAAATATGTTGTGACGTGTCCTATAGGAATGTACACAATGACAAATTCGATTTAAGAGCTGCTTGTGTTGCTTTTTAGTCCTTTCAGTTGTTGCACGTACATTTACTTTTGTGTTCCATGTAAGAAAACATGTAAGAAACCAAAAGAAGGAAAGACCAGCAAACCATTGTTTCTTATTTCACATTAAAAGCAGGAACTATAAAGGTGCAAAGCAACAGAGATCGTAACACGAGATCAAATAAAACACATACCAACAGACACCAGGGTTGTGCACCATTCAGAATACAGGAAATACAGTCACACTTTTATTTTTTGCCTCAATAAACTCCTAATTACTGTTTATTAGGTAGTTGTTAAGTTTATGTACTGGGTAGGATTAAGAGATGTAGAATATGGTCATGCAAAGTAAAGCATTAATATGTGCTTTATAAGTACTAATAAACAGCCAATATCATAGCAATATGCAAGGTAATAAGCAACTTGTTAATTGTGAGAATTGGACCCTAAACTAAAGTGTTACAGAAAATTCTATTCCAGTTCTATTCCTATTTTGGACCAAACCATTTGAGTTTAAGTACGTAAATAAATAAGTAAATATTTTCATTTTCTGTTTGAATTATTGTCATACCACATGGGTTATTTCTAGAAACAGTGGATGATAATCAGTGTTTTAAATAATCAGTCATTTTAAAGTCCCCCTCAATAATTGTATCCCTTAAAACTCATCTTTGATCACCAAAATTACATATTTAAAAGTTTTTTCCTTGAAAAAAATTCTTCATGCCTTAAAATAGCTTGAATGTAACTCGACACCCTTGCCTCATTTAGTATGCATTCATATCTATGAATATGCAAATGAGCCCCGCCTCCACTCACTCACTCACTCACTCAGGGATCCACTCGTTGACGATCACACGTTGATCTGATTGGTTACAAGGTAGTTTGTGACGCCAGAAACACCAGCGATTTCAAAGCGTGTTTTTGAGACTGTCTTTGGTTCACTGCAGTTTTAAGGAGAAAATACTCAGTAATGCTGTCGACTTATGAATTTACACATGATTTGTCTTAAAGCATATTAAAAACACCACGTAGACATATAAACATTAAAAGCTTGATTTTCACCACAGGGGGACAATACATTTCTTTTTATTGACCATGGGTCAAAGAATGGTTAATTTCAAAGATTACTCTAATTTACTCAAATTATTTTATGTTCAGTAGGCTACATTTTTATGTGAATATTTATTTCTATAAAATTATTTCAAAACAATATGGTGGATTTCTGTGGTGACGAATGACAAATTGAATCTGTTTTGATGGCTTTGTTCATCCCTTACCCCAATTCATAGTAAATCTACATGTTTAGATGTTGGATCTGATTTGGTGGAAAACAAAACAGTTTATGTTGTTCGGTTTATGTCATATCTGTGAACATAGAAAAGAAGGTCTTAGTGCAGTATTGTGGCTCATTGCTACCGTAAATAGTGTTGTTGCACTGAATTTAGGTTGCTATCTACCCTGGACAGTTTTAAACTGCATTTTAACCTATTAAAGCAAAGAAACTTCCAACTATGGAGAGTCTATAATCAAGAAGGGAACATGACAGAACCCGTGCCAAAACAAGATCTGAACCACAGCCAATATCACAGATATGATGCTTTCCTGCTCGTGTTATTTTTCCAATATCAGCTTGTTTGGAAGTGCTTCTCAAGGCCCCAGTATGGTAAAATTTGTCTTCGTTCATCGCTTAGGGGTAAAAAGAAGTTTGAAATGCCTGACTAAAATGACAGCGCTGAGAAAACAGCAGTTAAGAAAGCATCTGATCATAGTGATGTGGATGTTTGCACAAGCTCTGCATATTAACACATCACGTTTATTTATATAGCACTGTATAAATAGATTGCTTAAAGGTGCATTGTGTAATATTTCTGAGGATCTATACAGAAATGCAATATAAGATCCATAACTATGTTTTCAGTGGTGTATAAAGACCTTGCATAATGAACCGTTATGTTTTTATTACCTTAGAATGAGACATTTATATCTCCATAACCGCGGGTGCCACCTTCTGTGGAGGTCGACATATTGTGTGGTCATGTTTCTAGCGTAGCCGACAGCGAACACACAGCGCCACAGAGCGCGTTTCCTCACTACCTTGAAGAAGAAGTTTTCAGTGGTGTATAAAGACCTTACTTAATGAACCGTTACATTTGTATTACCTTAGAATGAGCAGTTTCTGTCTACACACACCGGGGGTTCCCTTACATTGAAATGCGCCGACATGTTTCTACAAGAGCCCTAAATGGACAAACGCATTTCGTTACTATGTTGCTCTTTGCGCAAGGAAGCAAGCTTAGTTCAGCGAATAAAACACTGACACAATGATGAACAAGCAACAACAATATTCGTAATAACATATAGTTTTACAGAATAATTAAGTAAACATAATTTCTTAATTTATCCTTGTAAAGAAACCTCATTGCTGAACTGCTACTCTCTGCTATCTCAGGCGACGACATATTTTCCTGTCGGCCACCGTAACTTTTGTTGGTTGCAATTCGTAATGTCACCACTAGATGCCGCTAAAAATCTCACACTGCACCTTAAAAAGGAAGCAGCTTTGCAGTAGTAAACATAACAAAAACAGTTTCTGTGTCTTTAAATTAGAATTAACTTTAGTTTCTACTATAAAGTAGCTGTCCAGTGGTTCATGTTTTCACTCGGGTCTGACCTCGACGGACTGAACAGAAGAAATTTACATGTCAAAGAAGGCGGAGCCTCAGAGCCACGCCCGCCTATTACATCATCACCACAGATTATGGTGGTTTAAAGGTGTTTATCAGTTGGAGTGAACTTTTCCCAAAAGTTTGCTTTGTTAAGCTGTTTCGAACTCTCAATACGAACTCCAAACAAACTCCTTTTCGCCATGACTTTGTTCAAAACTACGTCACACTGTTTTGTGGCCTTTACCGTCAGTGGATCTCAGTGCAGAATTCCTCAAACCATCAGATATTAATCATCCTGCCGGCTGTGGTGGCCAACTCAAATTACAATTTATCAGCTCAAAATCATAATAAGTCCACTGGAACAGAGGAATCAAAAACATCCTTTCTATAATAATATATGATCTCTGTTCTTATGATCACAGTGTGTCTCTTTGTATATAAAATGTTTGTTTTTAAGAGAGGAATCATTGATTTACTTGCTTTACTTCGTAGCTGCAGCTTTTAGTAGCATTTCAACTAGTTTGTGCTTGTTTACCATTCTTACGTTTCTGCTTTTCAGGCCATTTTGAGCAGCGCAAACAGAGCAGATAGGGCTACTGTGTGTGTGGTGGACGTTAATGAGTGTGTGTTCAGTCGGACATAGAAGTCCAGCCAAGTGGCATGATGTCTTGAGTGAGGCTAGGGTGAGCGATCTGCGCTTAATGGTGTGTTTGTGAAAGACACACACACACACACACACACACATACACTCACTCTCTCTCTCTCTCTCTCTCTCTCTCTCTCTCTCTCTCTCTCTCTCTCCTTTCCTTCCACTCATGATGTGTTTATGTGAAGAGGGTGTCGCCTGTCCAACCACTAGATTCTTCCTTTTTCTCTCCTTTCTTGCACTTCTTGTGATCTTGCAGAAGAAACTTGAATCTGCATGCACTGTAACCTGGTCTGACACATACACACACACACACACACACACACTGATGCACATGTGACCAGGGTCTGATTCTCGTGTCTCGGCTGTGTGTTCGTTCTGATGGTGAGTGTGTTGATGGTGCGCTTTACTTCTTTACTAGTGTTTCCGAGTATGTGCTTGTGTATGTACGTTTTATTCCTTGTTTGAGAGTAAAATGGTTTTGCGCTTTTAAATCTCGGGAGGCATCAACTTTGTCTTGGCTAACTCTTGAAACTGAAGCCGAATAGAGCTATAAAATAAATGTGGTGTTGAAAGGATTGAGTTTGTATTAAGATCTCTGGCTTCTGTCAGGCTCTTGGCAAATCTGAGCACAGTTTGAGACATTAAGATCTATTCTGAAACTCTAGAGGAGACACATGTGAGATGTCTTTTTGTAAAAGATGCAGAAAACTTGAGCAAAAGTCTCTTTAATTTCATTGCTGTCTACCAGCAACAACTGTAAAGTAATTATGTGCTTATGTTGATTCAGACAATCTTTTAAAGTTCTGCAGTATTTGTAGGTCACTAATGAAATCAAAATAATGCTTTCTGTACAGCTAAAGACTTTGAAAAGATTTAGAAAAGACTTTATAAGATTATCAGCTCACATCTAAAGACTTGGGTTCACAGTTTTTAGTCTCAGACTAAAGACTTGCGATAATATCAAACATGTTTGATATGAAAGACTAGAGAAAGACTGGCATAAATCGGGTCGCCCACTGCAGATTATCCCGTCACATTTAACGATCGAGACGACGGGAGCGCGCCGAGACTCCAGTAAGATTCCTAAAGACTGCAGGTCTTTAGTCTGGGACTGTGAAAATCCTTTGGTGTACACCCGGCATAAGTTTGTGGCTTTAGACCATGTGATCTCGTTAGTATAGACGCTTAGATTTTCTTGCCCATGGAAAGAAATCAGATCATCAGATTTTGAACAAATTTGTGCAAAAAGTCCATGCAAGCTCAAGTTGTAATATTCTTGCAGGCTACACAGAGTTGAGAACCATTTATGAATTAGATTATTGCGTTTTTACATATTATAAATCAACATTGGTTATCTTAGCAGCATGAAAAACAAAATGGTTATTCAAACTGGGAATAAATTATATACAGCAAAGAACGTTCCTCATCCATAAAGTGCTCAATGACTTCAGTTAGCAAAAATCACTGAAGCTGTCTACACTGAAAAATTAGCAGGTATAAATGTAATGCTGCAATCGACACTTTTCATTCCTTTTCAAATTTCACTTTAATTGTGCTAATTATCGATTAAGTATAATTTTATAAAGGGAATTTGGAGCCCCATCTCATGGAAGTGCGTATCTATACAACGAATGTTATTTCTCGTTCCATTTATACGCCAAAATAGTTTTTGCGTGCATATGACACGCACTTTATGGCATGTAATACGCAGAGGTGGAAAGAGTAACAAAATATTCTACTCAAGTAAAAGTACTACTACTTCAATGAAATTTTACTAGGCCTGCCCCCGACTAAAGATTTTCCTAGTCGACTAACACTCCTGCATTTTAGCGATTAGTCGAATTATCGTTCATTTATGAAATTAATATAACAACTTGCGTATATACAAGGAAAGGTATAGTCCAAGTTGAAGTTTAACACTTCCATATGACAGAAAATGCTAAAGCATGATATTAGCGCGTTCAAAATGAAAATTAAGCGCTTAAAACAGACTAGTAAAGCGTTTAAAGTATACAGTGCTTAAGACACGTTATAGGCTAATTATAACATAAAAACAGCAATCAGACTGCCTGTGCATTTTAATAATTTATTATCAAAAATACAAACTGTAACAGTTACATGTAAAAAAAAATCAGTTTTGAATAAAATAAACTAAAATTCGTTCTTTAAAATAAATTAAATAAACTTATTAGTAACTTAGGCCTAGTACAAAACAAGGCAAAAAAAAACAACAACAAATAAATACTGTAGCAAAAACGCTGTTTGGTATAAAAATACAGTGGAAAATTAAATTAATATAATTTTTATATTGTTCAAAAGGAAAATTAACAAAAACGAACAATTTAATAAATGCACATGGCACAACATCAAAAATTAGCATAAAAAAGAAGGCGGCAAACAAATCAACAGCTTAAGTATTTGATTAAATTGTTTAGAACAACTAGGCTATATTTAAGACAAAATGTGGAACAAATAGGCTAATTTAAAGAACACTAATACAAATCCAAAATATCAGAGCAAAGCCGCAAACTGCCATTAAGACGACGGATGAGTCTTGACCTGAAACAACAAATTGCAAACATCAGACTAATTTTTCTTACAGAATAAAAAACAACTTCTGCATTATGTAAAAACGAATAAATAAAAATAATGTATTTATTTGTATAGCCTACCCGTTATAAAAATACCCGTTTTTTTATATAGCCTAACGGATAGCAAACAGAAACACTACAAAAAGGAAATTAAGCATTCTTACCTAAGCTTTCAATTCGATTTTATTTTTTTCATATTATGTGAGAGGAACACCAGCTTGTCCACATTGTTGGGAAGAAGGGAGCTTCTCGACTTGTTCACAATGAAGCCGGCCTACATGTTTTAAATGATAAGACATATTCGATGTTGACGAGTGATAGGCAAATGTTTGCCTGCAGAGTTTGCAAACAGCCTTTTTAGGGTCGTCCTTCGACTTTTCAAAATGATCCCACACTTTGGACTTTTTTCCTGACATAATTATTATGTCAGGAAAAATCCAGTCATTTTCATGACTGGATTCCGGGATTCCCTCTGCATCACGTAAATCATTCGCATTAAGTTATAATCGGGACATACCTTTATCTGCAGGAGGGATGGTGTCCTATGTATCCTGCAGCCACTTTTTGTCCACATTTTTTGCAAATTGGATATCTATCCTCGAGGACAACCACACTTTTTTTCTACATCCAAAGTATTTCCATACTGGCCATAATTCGCTTCATAAGAATTCGAGGGCGCTTCGCTTTCAGCTTCAGCTGGGTCTGCGTCACCTTTTTTGTGCCCGCCCTTCAATCAATGCAGTAGTTTCCGGAGTGTGATTTTTTTTTTTTCTCCCTTGTATTATTTTTACTCAGTAACGGATATGATTTCAAATGCAGCGAAGTACAATACTTCAAACAAAACTTACTTAAGTAAAAGTAAAATTACAGATTTTAAAAACTACTTTAAGTAGAAGTACACCCAAAAAACGACTCAATTACGTAACGAGAGTGAATGTAATTCGTTACTTTCCACCTCTGGTAATACGCACGCACTCCCCACCCCTAATCCTACCCAAGGGGTTTTCAGTGCGTAGCATGTATGCACGCTAAAATCATTTTTGCCGTATAAATGGCACGAGAAATAACATTCGTGGTATAGATACGCACTTTCATGAGATTGTGTTGGAATTTGGGGGGCAGTTTCATGGGATTTTTGTCCCAAGCCCGTTCATTTCCGAGATGTCATTGATCTCATGCATGGCCTCTCTGCAATCCAATTAATGGAAATCCGTCGTAGTGATGGAGAATTTTAATCACTGCTAGTTATTTTAAAACCAAGGGAAAAGTCAAATTTAACACTAAAGTTAATTTTCACTTCTGATAAACAGCGGAAAATTGTTATCATTATAATCTCCAATATGTTATTTGACAGCTTAGTCTTTTAATGCAAAATTTCCTTTAGCTCTAAAAAACAACACAATGCAACACATAATTCAAAGTACAGGTAAACACACCTGTGCAAAATCATACTAAAATAATGAACACAGTACATGTCAACACTGCATTACAACGAGGCCTGCTATAAGAACCAGACGATGTTAAAGAGATAATTCACATTATTCCCTTTTGTGAATTCTATTTACTGCAGCATGAGAAAGTATGGAGTCCCCCTAGGGTCACATGCAGTAGCAGATTTTTCCCAATAATCTGTGCCTTGAGCTCAGAGCTCTCTGCTTATGAACTGCACTCATGAATTTGTATAAGTTCTCACATTATAACAATTTGTGATCAAAATTTTTGGAAATTTTGGAGTCTGTAATCTCATATTTGACAGCTGCACTTTCATAAAGGATTCAGACTACATAATATTTTTGTCAGTTATAATGATAGTCACTGTGTCAGATTATGCAATTTTGACTCCTAAATGCTTGCCGTGGGCAAGACTACGCATTGCTTCTCGACCAATCATCACTTGCCGTTATTAACGACGTACGTGATGTCATCGAGCATGCGGAACTAGCGACTGACTTCCGGAAACAAGAATGTAAACAAACAGGCTAGCGTGCGCGTTAGCTTAAAGGTGCATTGTGTAATATTTCTCAGGATCTATTGACAGAAATGCAATATAAGATCCATAACTATGTTTTCAGTGGTGTATAAAGACCTTGCATAATGAACCGTTATGTTTTTATTACCTTAGAATGAGACATTTATATCTCCATAACCGCGGCGCCCCTTTCTATGGAGGTCGACTTATTGTTTTGTCATGTTTCTAGCGTAGCCGACAGCGAACACACAGCGCTACAGAGCGCGTTTCCTCACTACCTTGAAAAATAAGTTTTCAGTGGTGTATAAAGACCTTACTTAATGAACCGTTACATTTGTATTACCTTAGAATGAGCAGTTTTACAGAATAATTAAGTAAACATGATTTCTTAATTTATCCTTGTAAAGAAACCTCATTGCTGAACTGCTACTCTCTGCTGTCTCAGACGACGACATATTTTCCTGTCGGCCACCGTAACTTTTGTTGGTTGTAATTCGTAACCTCACCACTAGATGCCGCTAAAAATCACACACTGCACCTTTAATGCTAATTCCTGTACTCACCGAGTTGCTATCGTTCGCCAGCATTTATTTTTTTTCACTCTGTCGTGTTCGTCTCTCGAGGAAACATCATTAAGGCTGGAGTATTGTTGCCAGAGCTCAAATAATGTTAAATATTTTGTTTTCACATATGTTACTCTAGGGAGGCTCTGTAAGACTTTTATTACGTGGATGTCGTTAAGTCATGATACAACATGCCCCGCCTATGGGTTGCAACATTTCACTTCCCTTCTTTCATTTAGCAACATAACCCTGTTTGTTTGTGTGAGATTGGGCACGAGGGATTAAGAAAACGAGGCTTCCCTGTGGCGGCCATGTTAATGACTGCAGCGGTCGTCTTTATTGGGCCGAATGACTTTGTGATGGTTTGTGTGACCTTAATCAAGCATTGTGTGTCCCTGACCTTCTGTGTTTGATTAATGTCCTTCTTTCTCTCTCTCAGAGAGTGGAGGAATATATTGGGCCTCCGTAGCAGAAAGATTGTGTCTAATAGCCATAAATATGGTAAAGGTTGTTTTTTTTTACTCTGTTAAATTTTTTATGGCTCTATTTGTGGGCTTCCACAATCTTTTCTGCTTGCTAAACCTGACACATACTGCCTGATTCGGCTAAAATGTCTATGAGAAAAGTGATTGCTGGCAACTATTCAACAATTACCCTTTAATTAATAGAATAGGAGAAAGAAACACTAATAAAGCTGTATTTACTTTATTGAAAATATTGAGATTAGACTTCACAGTGTTGGACTTGAGAAATATTACAAATTAAATTTACAAATGGGACTTCTTTAAGGTCAACTTGAAATCAACCCTTACTATAACAGTGTTTTCTTATCTGGTCTCATTACAAATTTGCGAAGATTTTTTCCTGTGATTTACTTTTTTTTTTAATTCACAGGCTGTGTAGGCTATTGGATAATGTCAACAAATCGGCAAATACCCGGCTAAGAAAAATATATTTAAAGAATGATTTTGTAACATTCCCTTTAAAGGGATAGTTCACCCAAACATTACAAGTCTTTCATAATTTACTCATACTCAAGGTTTTGCAAACCCGTATATATTTCTTTGTTCTGCTGAAAACAAAGGAAGATATTTTGAAAAATCGTTGTAACCAAGGCCTAAAACAATTTTTTTTGCCACACCTGCCAATGTCCGGTGATTTAAGAAAATGTATTGGCCGTAACACAGCTTTTTTTGGGGCAAAAGCAGGCAGTAATAACACCAAAATTGTAGATACCATTGGAAATTCACAATTCTATCCAATTTCGATACCAAAGCTAAACATACTAGCCTAATTAATGTAAAACTTGAACATCATTAAAGTAAACAGTCAGTAATAAAATAAGATCAAATAATCAAATTACAAGCAAAAGCACAAATAAATGCTATATCAAAGGTACAAATGAACAAAGCTTTGCTTTACAGGTTTCTTGTCAGTAGATTTCAGGTACAGAATTTTAACAAAGTAAGCAAATGTAAAATAACACTGCATAGTCTTCATTGCGCTTCCATCACTGTCTGGTTTGGTTCAGCTACCAAATCAGACATCAGGAGACTACAACGGACAGTCCGGACTGCGGAGAGGATTATTGGTGCCCCCCTGCCAAACCTCCAGGACCTGTACTCTTCCAGAGTGAGGAAGAGAGCAGGTAAAATCATCACAGACTCCACTCACCCTGGACACCACCTGTTTGAATTGTTACCGTCAAGACGGAGACTCAGATCACTGTCCACAAGAACATCTCGGCACAGGAACAGTTTCTTCCCACAGGCCATTTCCCTCCTGAACAGTTAACACTCCTCCCAAGGCATATGCCTGTAAGTGCAATACTCCCACTGTTTAGTGCAATATCCCACAACTCAGGTGATACTTATATGTAGATTTATTTATTTATAATATTCAAAACACTGTAAATAGGTTCATAATCTGTAAATCTGAAAATGTCTATTCTGACTAAACCCAACTGTGATAGTTTTATTCTCATATATTTATATTTTTATTTTTTATTCTTATAATTTGTAGTATTATGTTTAATGTTGTATTTGTATATGTCCACTGGAAGCCTCAGTACCAAAACAAATTCCTTGTGTGTACAAGCACACTTGGCAATAAAGCTCTTTCTGATTCTGATTCTGATTCTGATTCTGATTGTATAGATTAAACATCCTTATTAACGTTACAAAAGTTATTCAGAGGAGTGAGTGTTTTTTTCGAGGACTATTAGGCTGCTGTCACTTTAAGAGCGAATGCACGGATCTAATATACTGATACAGTACACATGCGTTTACTTTCTCAACTGTTTACGTTCACTTGAGACTTAACCAACTATGTTTACTAGGATACTCTCTATTTTGTGTGTAAATGTGTCCGCTCAAGCACAAGATGTGAAAGAGAGCTCAGTTTAGTATTCGCGCGCTGTCTGAGACGCAGTTTTCTGGACGAGTAATGAAATGAGCTCCCTTCCACGTCTTCTTGCGCTTGAATACTTAAATTGTCAAGGCTTAAACATCCGTGACAATGCAGCGCTGGCCCGTCAACTGTCCCGAGCATCGTTCACGTTTGTTCAAGGGGTGGGTGATGGCGCAATGGATAAGACACATGCCTTTGGTGTGAGAGACCCGGGTTCGAATCCACTGTGAGACACCAATGTGTCCCTGAGCAAGACACTTAACCCCTAGTTGCTCAAGAGGCGTGTGACCTCTGACATGTATAGCAATTGTAAGTCGCTTTGGATAAAAGCGTCAGCTAAATGTAATAAATGTAAATGTAATTGTTCAGGTTTGTTAACGTTTTATCCTATAAACAACCATAAATCCACATCACTGTGAAATATGACTTGAGGTAATCGTGAATAGTTGCCTGCAATCACTTTTATCGTTTATATTTTAGTCGAATCAGGCAGTGTGTATCACGTTTAGCAAGCAGAGAAGATTGTGGAAGTCCACAAGTAGAGCCCTAAAGAAAACATTCCTTTTTGCAAACATAATGGGAATGTTACTTATGAATGTAACAAGTATACATTTAAAAATGTTAGACGAACATCCAACTAAAATGTTCCTAAAAAAAGTTCCATGAATGATGTACAATTATTGTTTTTGTACTGTACGTTTTGAGAAAAAAAAAACTTGATTAAGTTTATTTTTCTGTCCCCCATTGGCAGATATTTTTGTTGTTTTAAGTATAAACTCACTTAATTTTGATATTTATTTTCAGAAAACAAGACTTAATATCTTATCGTCTTCCCAAGTAAATGCATCTTGATTTAAGAATGTTAAGATATGTGTACTGGAAAACAAAACAAACATACGTGAGTGAGTGAGAAAATAAATTTTGTGAGAAAATAATTTTTTTTTGCAAGTGTGCCTCAGTGACACGATGCTGTACCCATAAGGCCGTGTGTTCACCAAAACGTTTTTAGCCAGCTGAAAACGCTAGACGCTCTGCTGAAAACGCCTAGCTGTGGGCGCTTGAGAGCGTTTTGGCAGCGCTGCGTTTTTTCAGTTGAGACGATTCGTTGCTATGATACAGAATATCCGCAGCACAGTTTACTTGTAACTGATTTCGTAGATAATTTGTTTCATACTAAAAATCTATTTTTCATCCATTTTGTTCGGTTAGCTCTGCTGGTTGACGTCGTTGTTAAAAAAAAAAAGAATGTTGTGACAATCGGTCAATGTGGTATTTGTCCCGCCCCTCCTCCACTGTGATTGGACGGCTGTGTAAAAAGTGACAGTGATGAGCGCAGCGTTTTACCCAAAGTTGAAAATTTTTTAACTCTCGGTGACCAGTAAAAAACGCAGAATGCTCAGCGCTTGAGCGTTAAATACACGCTCAGCACCTCGTTACGCTCACGGCGTTTAAAAAACGCGGCGCTCCCATTGAAAACAATTGGAATTTTACGCCAGCTGCGTGAAAAAACGCTTTGGTGGACACACGGCCTAAAGGCACAAATGTTGCACATATTAGTGTCTATTGTCTCAGTATCTTTCTTCATTCCTCTTGTTGATCTGGTGGTGTTTTGGTGTGCGAGGCACGTTCCTCTCCATGTGTCCGCTTCCAGGTGTTTGACCCCCAGCCCATTCAGTTTCTCCTTTAATCTGCTGTTTCTAATGCTGTCCCGATGCCGCTGTAAAGACATGTTTCTCCCAATGATTCCCTCATTCTGTGCGCACGAACCCACCGAGACAGCAGACAATTAACTTCAGTGTCCCATTGATTTATCAATCATCCCAACATTAATGTTCACCAACATTATTCATTGGTCGATTCCTGGTGACAGGATCCTTTAAAACAGAAAGAAATGGTTTTTATCATGCTCTGTGTTATGACACTGTAAATCACCTTATCTATTTCATGTTGCCGACAAATTTTTTTTGCCTTCAATACTGACATAAAGTCAGTATCAATGTTTGTATGATCATAAAGCTAGTTTACCAAAATATTGATTAGAATGTTGTGGGATATTATATTATTGATTATTTTATATGCATTTAAGCCAGTTCCTATATCTGGAAATGTAGGAAATCATAATTTATTAAGATATTTTTGAGCACCTGACCAACAATATATGCTGCAGACAAGTCTGTTTTGTCATATTGCATATGTTTAAATCAAAGTCATATTTAAGTACCAACTGTATTAAACTAATTAATGCGTAACCATGTGTTTCGATAATAAATTACGTGTATGCTTGGCTAAAGAGATGAGTCATCTTAGGAAGGAAATTCTTGAGTTTTGGTGGCAAGTAAGAAAAAAACCTACTCTGCAGATTTTGATATCATGTGTATTAATAACTGGCAGAATTTTGCACCTGCAAAAAATGTGACAGATTATAGTGTGATGATCAAATACTGTAAACGCCCTTGCTTGACCTGCGAGGTTTGTTCTCACGAGTCAAGATCACATGCTTGAGCTTCTGTTACCATATGTATCTGTTCATCATATAACATGATCGTGTCTCTTCAGAAGAGACAATTTTACAATGTCTTTATGCTACTTTTGAAGCTTGAAGATGTTGATTGCATAGACTTGAAATAAATGGACAAAAATGATTAGAGAATATCACAAAATATTATTTTTTCCACCAGAAAATGAATGAAAGATTCATAAGACTGAGAGTGAATAAATGATGACAGAATTTCTATTTTGGGGTGAACTATTGCTTTTAAAGAAGTATGTTTTACGCCCTGGTGGTCTATAAATAGCAAATGGTGCGGAAAGCCAGTTTATTTTTGCTTTATTTCGATAGATATTCTCCTAACTCTAAGTAACTTTGTAATATGTCTACGAGCAGTCACTAGAGTAATAGACTGTCTGCTTAACACTTTATTTTGATGCTCCTCAACAGATATTCTACTGACTATAAGTAACTTTGCAACTACATACCAACTTATTCTACCAACCCTCTACTAATACTCTAATGACTGCTAGTTGACATGTAGTTGCAAAGTTAGTTAAGAATGTGTGAAGTGGACTATCAACATATAGTGTAACCTTGATGGTATTATGACATTTGTAAACAACATTGGCAGAAATAAAGCATAGCTTTAGGCAGGTCATGTTAGTCAGCTGACGCTCAGATGATCATGACGTCTATCAATACAGTCCAGACACACATCAGAGCGGTTCCTCAAGATCTGTCTTCAGTTCGTCCAGAACACAAAAACAACATATTGATTCAGTTGCAGCTGTGTGTGATTAAAGTTGTTTTTTTATTATTTCATTGCATGGCACATGCTGAAATCAGCAGAAAACATGTGAAAATGCACTATAAACCAATAATTTTTTTTAAAATATAGATTTTTATATAATAATGGAGTCGATTGCTTGAAAAAAGACATCTGTTCTGTTGGGCTTGATGCAATTAACATGGAGTTGTTACAGATACAGTGCTAAGCATAAGTTAACACACCCATGCTAAAGTTGACTAAAAAGAGGAATAAAAAATGATCTTTTGGAAATTGATCTTAATGCCTTAATTTAAAAAATGAGGAAAAATCCAACCTTTAAGGACACCAATTTTCTTTGTGAATGAATAATGTATCGTGAATAAATAAATGTTCTTCCTTAAAATACAGGTTGCGTAAGTCAGGACACCCCTATGTTAAATTCCCATAGAGACAGCAGATTTTTATTTTTAAACGCCAGTTATTTCATGGATCCAGGATATTATGCATCCTGATAAAGTTCCCTTGGCCTTTGGAATTAAAATATCCCACATCATCACATTCCCTTCACCATATCTAGAGATTGGCATGGGGCACTTTCCATAAGATCATCTCTCAATGCAAATCACACCAGCTATTAGGCTAACTGAAATAACACCATGCCAATTTTAAGGAAGAACATTTATCTATTTACGATACATCATTCATTCACAAAGAAAATTGGTGTCCTTAAAGGTTTGATTTTTCCTAATTTTTTAAATTAAGGCATTAAGATCAATTTCCAAAAGATGATTTTTTATTCCTCTTTTTAGTCAACTTTAGCATGGGTGTGTTCACTTATGTATACACAAAATAATTTTTCAGTAAATGTGACTATATCCGTTCTTAGGCAGTTTATATTCTGTACTTAATATTGTATTTTTGTTTAACACATATTTTAATCAAACAATTACTGGAGTATTCCCCACGGTGCCACCACAGACCCCAGAAAAATATCACAAAGCAGAACATATTAATGGTCCTAAAAATAACCATTGTGTTCTTTAAGGAAAATCAATTAGCTTTTTTTTCTGTTGGGTTTGATTTCTGAATGTCAGATTCTTGACAGGTTTCCTGAGATTCATCTATTTAGTTTACTTGCTAAAATGTCTCTGAAAGATTTAATGCCAACCTTGCAAAGTCACTGTGCCGACAAACATGTTTCCTGATGGACTGATAAAAGCCGGTGCACTCATGGAAATTGTACAAAGACGGCTTATTAAATTGGAGATTTCCATTCTGAGAAAGCTTTTTCATATTTTTTGTGCAAATCAAAATGTGCATCATACTGTACTTTAATGGTTTGAGAATGCGTCGTCTGAGGCCGACTCGATGGTATGAAGGTCTGAAAACATACATAACCCTTTTCATGAAAACTGATCATAAATCACTGTGGAGGATGATTAACAAGACCAGACCTTAATTTATTATTAGGTATAATTATTGATAGAGTAATGGAAAATGATAAAGGCAAAGTTGCCAACACATTTTAGATTGTTTCATCCATTGCTAATCACTCATTAAAAAACCTTCCTCCAGGTAATGGAGTTTTTATGAAATAATGATTAGGTATTAATTTTGTCTGGGATTCTTTCTCTGTAAGTTACATTAGTTGAGATTCATCAAGTGTTGAAGACATCCAGTCAGTTATTTTGGTATCATTCAGATACTATTATAGTTTTTATTAATACTTTGAATTATTTTTTATTTTTTATATTTTTACGTTTGGATTTTGGCTTAAAAATTGTTCGCAGTTTTGTTGTTTGTCATTTTTATATAATGTCTACATATTTTAAATATGTCTACACTGCAAAAATTCTTCCTCAGTATTTTTTTCTTGTTGTTCAGTACAAATATCTAAATATTTTTTGTCATTATTAAGTCATTGTTGTTTACTGAAAATTGTATCAAAATAAAGTGAGTTTATGCTTAAAAAATATCTGCCAATTGGCTCAGAGAAATAATCTGGTTTTCCTTTTGAATTAAGTTTATTTGTCTGATTTTCTTATTTGAAACAGTAATTTTGCTTTTTTAGTAAATGTATCGTGACTTACAGTAAGTATATTGAGATATTTGTAACGGAAAACGAGTTCTGAGAAAGAATTATTTTTGTTGTTGCTGCAATACATTTTTATTTTAATTTTAGTTATTTTAGTACATCAAGTTAAACTAAATGTTTAAGTTTTTTTTCAATCATTTATACATTTTGTTTAGTTTAAGGTTTAGTTTCAGTTATCTAAAATAACCCTGCTACTGGTTTACACAATATTCAAGCTAGGTTTTTATGAGATGGTATATATTTATTTAGTAAAAGGCAGTGTGTTCCCTTTGAAGTCGCTGAGTTCAGTAGCTGATGCTGCAGGAGTGATGATCTCTGAAGCCCGATGAAGCCTGATGCTCTGCATACAGCGAGTGTCCTCATTAATATATAACAAGACAGAGGCACAATTTAGTTCACAATAACATCTCGTCTTTGTTTCAGGCCGACTCAGCTCGCGACTGTACCAATTGTGAGCATATGAAGCTAAAATTGCTTCATCTCCCAGATTGCTTTCTTTAAAAAGAAACGTCCCGATCTCCAGCCTCAGGGAAACGACAGTGAGACGTGGATCACAAGATCTCTGATGATAACTTATCGTATATGATATAACTAGTGTCTCATCTTCCCTAAAGTGATGTTGCCCTTTCAGTTTGCCAGTGGCGATGTGCACTCAGTGGGTTCGCTGTGTCTGGTCATGTTCGACTGAGATGATCAATAATAGTTGGAGGTGTAGGGGTGTAAAGGTACACAAGAATGACAGTTCGGTATGTTTTTGGTACAATGCTCAATTGTTATGTTTGTATTGAACCGTTATGTTATGTAATGAACCGTTATGTTTGTATTTCCTTAGAATGAGAAATTTATATCTCCATAACCGCGGCGCCCCCTTCTATGGAGGTCGACATATTGTGTGGTCATGTTTTTACAGGAGCCCTAAACGGACAAACGCGTTTCGTTACTATGTTGCTCTTTGTGCAAGGAAGCAAGCTTAGTTCAGCGAATAAAACACTGACACAATGATGAACAAGTAACAATAATATTCGCAATAACATAGTTTTACTGACTAATTAATTAAACATAATTTCTTAATTTATCCTTGTAAAGAAACCTCATTGCTGAACTGCTACTCTCTGCTGTCTCAGACGACGACATATTTTCCTGTCGGCCACCGTAACTTTTGTTGGTTGCAATTCGTAACGTCACCACTAGATGCCGCTAAAAATCACACACTGCACCTTTAACTTCTCTGTGTGCGGAACGTAATTTCAAACTTGCGCTTTGTTTGTTGTGCTTCAAACTAAATCATAAACCTAAGTGTACAGGAGAACAATGTAGTGCTGGACAAACGTTGAAAACGACAAAAACGCTGTATTCTGCTGCCAGGCCAGTAGATGGCGATGAAACACTATAGACTGAACGCGTAATACGCATGTGCATGACATCATCGTCTTCAGAGATTCACGTTTTTGTTGTTTACATGGTTTACATTCAAAAACGTGCATTTTTTTTTAAAGGTACCCAAAACGCTGTTGTTGTGTAAACGAACGGCTAAAACACATAAAAAGTTTTACGTTTTTAGTTGTCGTGTAAACGGCTCCTGAATCATTCCCTCACCTTGAGCCACGGGTCTGCTGGTCTTCAGCCTGATATTCCTCTTCTTTTCTTTGTGTCGTGTTTTGATGACGGGATGTACTCCGTAAGATGATGGTGCTAGTTGTGTAGAGTTAAATCATTCATGACCTACATGTGCTCTTTCTGGCTTATTCACCCGTGGCTTTGACTCTTGTGTGAACACTAATTCTACACACTTGCCGTAGTTGACATTTGCAGCAGGAGATCACAGCTCAACACTCTCGAGTCAGAAACACGCAGATACAAGTGCTTGAGTGGCGCTGGCCTATTGTACGTGCCTACTGTATGTTAACTTTAAATTACTCAGACAACTGATCCACAATGGACTTCATTTCTGGGGTTCTCACGGAAGTCGAAATTGTTGGGTAAACTTCTTAAATGATGAATGGAAACTACAACAAATAAAATTTTTGTGTTCTAATTTGCTCTAGCAAAAGAAAATAAATCCACAATAAAATTTTATTTTGGTGTTTCGGTGTTTGAAAGGGACAGTTCTATGGAAGCCACAGAATAAAAAAATAAAAAAAGTGATTGGCATTTGTGTTTATATCTCAGAATTCATTTTTTTTTCTCGCAATTGCCAAAAATAAAGTCAGAATTTTAAGATATAATCTTGCAATTGAAAGAAAATGTTGGAATTGTGAGAGTAAAATGTTATAGGTTTAAATATGATTTTATACTGTAACTGTAGGGTTAGGGTAAATACATCATGCCCTGTGTGAACTGAATGTGAATAGAATTTATTTCTATTGTTTACATCAAATTCATGCTTGAATAGTAGACTAATTATCTGAGGTTTTATGAATCCAGTCTGTCTGTTTAACTTTTTCCCCACCAGCGTTAAAAAAAAAAGAAAGTTGCCACCCAGCGATAATTTTTTTTATCATTTTCACAAAATTTGTATGGTCTCTAGTATATTTTGTTGTATGAATATCTAAACATGCAATATATTAAAAGAAAGAACAGACTCTGCTTTTAATCAATCAAACAATCAAACGAAAAAATTTGTTTGTTTTATTCTAGCTTCATGTATTCTTTTTTTATCAACACTTGAATGTGGGTAAGTTTTATGAAAAAGCGGAGAAATTAGTTGTTTCCCTAATGACTACAACGTGCATAAGTAATGTTTTTATCAATTGTTTTTGCTTGTTTTTTGCCTGTGCTTTGATCCAGAGATTCTGTACTAATATAGCGCCCCCTACCGTATAACAGTGAAAACATGGAAAGCCGGACTGTTAATGACGGGGAAAGAGTTAATGACTTGCAACCAAAAATGTCAGCGTTTATCTTCAAGGCCGTCTTTGATGACGATATTCTATGAAAATGAAGACTCCTTAAAACCCGTTTTCCTCCTCTGTTACCTCCGTTTTTCTGTCACCAGCTGTGACGTCTACTCCCAAATGGCCTATGACTTTCAAAAAGAGGGAAAGAAAAGATGAAGACACTGATTACGGTGGTGAGAAGAGAGAAAGATGTAATATTTGCTATCACTCCCTCAGCCGTTTGTATTAGAAACACTCATGCAACCAGTTTTCAGTCATTTTATTGCAAGGTAAGACAACATAAATTATAGACTAGATTAAATAAAATAAAAATTAAGGATTATATACAATATTAATAACTGGAAACGCATCATCACATGCAGTCTGTGAAAAGGGTCCATTGCAGTAGTTGACCCGACAGAGAAAAGAGAAAACTGTATGAATAAAAGACAGTTTGTGTTAATGTGCGCTATAGCGTTCTTGCTGCTAATGCAATTCCAATAATTGCAGTCTGACACATTTCAGAACACAACAATGCAATAAAAGCAAGTCATTACATAGATAGATACACATCATCACCTGCTTGGATAGAGCATGTCTTAAGCCTCACACATTTTATATACTAAGAACACTTCCGGTTTCACATGCAGATTTAAGTGTTAAACAAAGACCCCTTCAAGGAAACTCAGTTCTTTCTGTGGCCGTATTCACAACTTCTAGACCACATCCTATCGACTTCAGTGGGGGAATCATGAAATCGTGACATTTAAAACCTGCAACATGATCTGTCCCACAAATGTTGTTTCTTATTGTTTAAAGGCTAGATATAATATGAATGTACTGTCTTTGTAAATCTAAAGTCTTTGGTGTTTATATTCCATCCAAAGACCTTTTGACAAATCCACAGTATCATTCTGCATTAAAAAATATGTTTTCTAGTCATCGTGTTGGACGGCGTAATGCTTTGAATGAATAATAGATTAGATGATTTCCTGGGAGCCACTAAAAAGCTTGTAAAAGCAGCAAGAATAAAGTAATACTGCACCCTTATTGATTTAATAATTAGTGGTGTTTGCAAAGGCACATTGCTCATTTGAACATTTAGGGTTGGGCGCTTTTGATTTGAGCCAATAAGCAACCACTTTGAACATGCTTGCAACCACTGAACAGCAAAACACTTAGCAACACCCTAGCAACGACCCACTACACTTTTGCACAGGCAAAAAATATCTATCTTGTCTTCGTATAATCCATTGTCTCTATTTCTTTCAAAGCTGCACGTAGTTCATGCTGCTCTCTTATTTTATCTTTTATCTTATTTCTTTTCCCCACACAAACACATTTTTTTCACAGTACGCAACTATTCTATTTTTTTCTTCTGCGTCACGATGGGAGAGCGATGCACGTGGGACTCAGACTGAACCATCCCGTCACGGATAACAGAGCAAAAGAGAGAGTTTAAGGAAATCATCTGTCTTCGGTTCTTGTGCCCTAATTTCCTCCGTGTCGCTCTGTTCAGTAGTAACCTTTTACACAACCTAAAAATACCACAGGCGAGATAAGAGGCTCATTCTTAGTGAAGCTCCAGTTATGGATGAGAGAGAGAGCTAATACGCCGCACATCATGTGAGCCGGGGTTATATGAATTCTTCAAATCTTATGACTTCTGCTTTTGACTGCATCAGCTGAGCTTGTTTTCTGTTGCAGTAAAGAGAGTCTGTCTATCTATCTTATCTATCCTATCTATCCTATCTATCCTATCTATCTATCTATCTATCTATCTATCTATCTGTCTGTCTGTCTGTCTGTCATTTAATATACAGCAAGATCTAGTAAACTAGTAAACAATGTTGAAGAACCCCCCCCCCCCCCCCCCCCCGACTGGTCATTAATTTTTCACCCCCAAAGATGACAGAAAAATGCTTATTACTGTAAAAATACTTTATAGATTCTTCTTTTCAGCTTCGCAAGCCTAGTAAAATATGTTTGACTTTACGGCTTGCCCTGGACTGGATATACTACACATTTGTCTACCAATGATTGTCTTCCTCATTAATTCAGTTTGACCAATTATTTTCTGTATTTTACTTTAAATGTCCTCCATCTGTTTTTTTGTCTATGGAACCTGAAATAAAAAACAAAGGCAGAAAAGAAGCCCTATCCAGACGGGACTAGTTTTCCTGAAGGAAATTCGAGAAATTCGTATTTCGCAGTATGTTGCTGTATCTGCCAAGTCTGTGTTTTTCTCACACAATCTTTGCACAAATTCCTGAGCAAATTAAATTACCGTTTGTTTTCCTGCTTTCTCCTTTAGGAAAATATAATCCCATCTGAATGTGAATGTCTGTTATTACTGATATTATATTTTCACACCTCTTTTCCTCATGCATATTAGCCGACGTGGACTAGATAATTATTGTCAACCCTAATTCTGAGTCACTCACTTGTTGTTGTTGTTGTTGTTGTTGTTGTTTTTTTGTATAGTGACAAAATATGCAGTGATTTGGGTTTGCAGGACCAGGATTGAAAATATGTATATTTATATTTTATTTAATGTGATGCCCATTTGTCCAGGGTAGTTGCAATGTCTCATATGTCAGATATTGACATCAGGACCCATTGGCATCCCTTTTTAATGCACAGTTTCAACTTTAAGTATCAATCTATCAATCTAGGCTCATTAGAAAAATGTGCCTCTACCTACATTTTTTCAAAACTCCAAAAACGTACCTATACATACAATTCACTGCAATGAACACTAGAGGCAGTAAAACACCAACAACTTGTATTCCCGTTCACACAAATTATGATTACGGGGCAGATTATTGATTAACAAATATTTATTCTTTTTCAGTATTTTAATGTCCATGTTATGTGCTTAAAACACTTTTATCATAGTGCATGATTTGTAAACTTATACATTTTGATGTTAGCATCACATAATCAGCTTCATATGTATGGCTGGTCTGATAGTAAATTTGCTCATTCACTTATCTGGTACATCATTGAACTTGCTTGGGTACGAGTCCCATGAAACACAAGTCACAATAAAAGAGCTCAAAAACTTGTAGAAGCAAGATAAATTAGCAAGGTTGTTTCATCAAATGCATTTTTAACAATAACCTTTAGATTTAGGGTAGAGTTTTGTTAAAATATGAGTGCATGAAGTGTCCAATGTTCAACATTTTGTTTGTCAGTTAAATGAGTGCATCATCCGGGTATTTAAAATGCACATGTTCTTTTTAAAATTTTGGTTTCACTTTATTTTGATGGTCCCTTTAACACATTCTGTTGACTGTAATTAAAGTTGCACCTACATGTCTACTAACTCCCATTAGAGTGTTAGTAGAGTATTAGTTAGAGTTAGTTGAGATGTACTTGCAAAGTTACTTATAGTCAGTAGAATATCTGTTGGAGGAGCATCACAATAAAATGTTAGCAGATATTAATCATACAGTCTACTAATACTCTACTGAGAGTTAGTTGACATGTATTTGCTAATTTACTTATAGTCCACAGAATGTTCAAACGGGACCATCAAAATAAAGTGTTACCAAAATTCCAGAGTAGACCGGAGTAGAATAGTGCATAAGAATGCAGATAGTGCATATCTGTAAATGTGAATGCATGAAGTGTCCAATGTTTCACATTTAGTTTTTCGGTTAAATGAGTGCATCATCTGGGTAGTTAAAATGCTCTAAAATGCATTTGTAAAATGTTCTTTTAAAAAAAATTCAGAGTAAACACAAAACAGTTTAGAATAGTGCATAAGAGTGCAGATAATGTATATCGGTTAGAAATGGTAAAAATGCAGATAATGCATATCTGTTAGTAATGCAAATAATCCAAATCTGTTAGAAATGGTAAGTATGCAGGTAATGTATATCGGTTAGAAATGGTTAAAATGCAGATAATGTTTATCTATTAGAAGTTGTAAAAATGCAGATAATGTATATCTGTTAGAAATGGTTAAAATGCAGATAATGTATATCGGTTAGAAATGGTTAAAATGCAGATAATGTATATCTATTAGAAGTTGTAAAAATGCAGATAATGTATATCTGTTAGAAATGGTAAAAATGTAGACAATGTATATCTGTTAGAAATAGTAAAAATGCAGATAATGTATATCTGTTAGAAGTTGTAAAAATGCAGATAATGTATATCTGTTAGAAATAGTAAAAATGCAGATAATGTATATCTGTTAGAAATGGTTAAAATGCAGATAATGTATATCGGTTAGAAATGGTTAAAATGCAGATAATGTATATCGGTTAGAAATGGTTAAAATGCAGATAATGTATATCTATTAGAAGTTGTAAAAATGCAGATAATGTATATCTGTTAGAAATGGTAAAAATGTAGACAATGTATATCTGTTAGAAATAGTAAAAATGCAGATAAATTATATCTGTTAGAAGTTGTAAAAATGCAGATAATGTATATCTGTTAGAAATAGTAAAAATGCAGATAATGTATATCTGTTAGAAATGGTAAAAATGCAGATAATGTATATCGGTTAGAAATGGTTAAAATGCAGATAATGTATATCTGTTAGAAATGGTTAAAATGCAGATAATGTATATCGGTTAGAAATGGTTAAAATGCAGATAATGTATATCGGTTAGAAATGGTTAAAATGCAGATAATGTATATCTATTAGAAGTTGTAAAAATGCAGATAATGTATATCTGTTAGAAATGGTAAAAATGTAGACAATGTATATCTGTTAGAAATAGTAAAAATGCAGATAATGTATATCTGTTAGAAATGGTAAAAATGCAGATAATGTATATCGGTTAGAAATGGTTAAAATGCAGATAATGTATATCGGTTAGAAATGGTAAAAATGCAGATAATGTATATCTGTTAGAAATAGTAAAAATGCAGATAATGTATATCTGTTAGAAATGGTAAGAATGCAGGTAATGTATATCGGTTAGAAATGGTAAAAATGCAGATAATGTATATCGGTTAGAAATGGTTAAAATGCAGATAATGTATATCTGTTAGAAATAGTAAAAATGCAGATAATGTATATCGGTTAGAAATGGTTAAAATGCAGATAATGTATATCTATTAGAAGTTGTAAAAATGCAGATAATGTATATCTGTTAGAAATGGTTAAAATGCAGATAATGTATATCTGTTAGAAATAGTAAAAATGCAGATAATGTATATCTGTTAGAAATGGTTAAAATGCAGGTAATGTATATCTGTTAGAAATAGTAAAAATGCAGATAATGTATATCTGTTAGAAATGGTAAAAATGCAGATAATGTATATCGGTTAGAAATGGTTAAAATGCAGATAATGTATATCTGTTAGAAATAGTAAAAATGCAGATAATGTATATCGGTTAGAAATGGTTAAAATGCAGATAATGTATATCTGTTAGAAATGGTAAGAATACAGGTAATGTATATCGGTTAGAAATGGTAAAAATGCAGATAATGTATATCGGTTAGAAATGGTTAAAATGCAGATAATGTATATCTGTTAGAAATAGTAAAAATGCAGATAATGTATATCGGTTAGAAATGGTTAAAATGCAGATAATGTATATCTATTAGAAGTTGTAAAAATGCAGATAATGTATATCTGTTAGAAATGGTTAAAATGCAGATAATGTATATCTGTTAGAAATAGTAAAAATGCAGATAATGTATATCTGTTAGAAATGGTTAAAATGCAGGTAATGTATATCTGTTAGAAATAGTAAAAATGCAGATAATGTATATCTGTTAGAAATGGTAAAAATGCAGATAATGTATATCGGTTAGAAATGGTTAAAATGCAGATAATGTATATCTGTTAGAAATAGTAAAAATGCAGATAATGTATATCGGTTAGAAATAGTAAAAATGCAGATAATGTATATCGGTTAGAAATAGTAAAAATGCAGATAATGTATATCTGTTAGAAATAGTAAAAATGCAGATAATGTATATCGGTTAGAAATGGTTAAAATGCAGATAATGTATATCGGTTAGAAATGGTTAAAATGCAGATAATGTATATCTGTTAGAAATGGTAAAAATGCAGATAATGTATATCGGTTAGAAATGGTTAAAATGCAGATAATGTATATCGGTTAGAAAAGGTTAAAATGCAGATAATGTATATCGGTTAGAAATGGTAAAAATGCAGATAATGTATATCTGTTAGAAATGGTAAAAATGCAGATAATGTATATCGGTTAGAAATGGTTAAAATGCAGATAATGTATATCGGTTAGAAATGGTAAAAATGCAGATAATGTATATCTGTTAGAAATAGTAAAAATGCAGATAATGTATATCTGTTAGAAATGGTAAGAATGCAGGTAATGTATATCTGTTAGAAATAGTAAAAATGCAGATAATGTATATCGGTTAGAAATGGTAAAAATGCAGATAATGTATATCTGTTAGAAATGGTAAAAATGCAGATAATGTATATCGGTTAGAATTGGTAAAAATGCAGATAATGTATATCGGTTAGAAATGGTTAAAATGCAGATAATGTATATCGGTTAGAAATGGTTAAAATGCAGATAATGTATATCTGTTAGAAATAGTAAAAATGCAGATAATGTATATCTGTTAGAAATAGTAAAAATGCAGATAATGTATATCTGTTAGAAATGGTAAAAATGCAGATAATGTATATCGGTTAGAAATGGTAAAAATGCAGATAATGTATATCGGTTAGAAATGGTTAAAATGCAGATAATGTATATCGGTTAGAAATGGTTAAAATGCAGATAATGTATATCTGTTAGAAATAGTAAAAATGCAGATAATGTATATCTGTTAGAAATAGTAAAAATGCAGATAATGTATATCTGTTAGAAATAGTAAAAATGCAGATAATGTATATCTGTTAGAAATAGTAAAAATGCAGATAATGTATATCTGTTAGAAATGGTAAAAATGCAGATAATGTATATCGGTTAGAAATGGTTAAAATGCAGATAATGTATATCTGTTAGAAATAGTAAAAATGCAGATAATGTATATCGGTTAGAAATGGTTAAAATGCAGATAATGTATATCTGTTAGAAATAGTAAAAATGCAGATAATGTATATCGGTTAGAAATAGTAAAAATGCAGATAATGTATATCTGTTAGAAATGGTAAAAATTTAGATAATGTATATCGGTTAGAAATGGTAAAAATGCAGATAATGTATATCGGTTAGAAATGGTTAAAATGCAGATAATGTATATCTGTTAGAAATAGTAAAAATGCAGATAATGTATATCTGTTAGAAATGGTAAAAATGCAGATAATGTATATCGGTTAGAAATGGTAAAAATGCAGATAATGTATATCGGTTAGAAATGGTTAAAATGCAGATAATGTATATCTGTTAGAAATAGTAAAAATGCAGATAATATATATCGGTTAGAAATGGTTAAAATGCAGATAATGTATATCTGTTAGAAATGGTAAAAATGCAGATTATGCATATCTGTTAGAAAGAAATATATCTGTTAGGTAATCTAACTGTGTTGCAACTCTGTGTTCTTCTGTTGTCAGATGCTTGAACCCAAGCAGGATGAGCCATGTGACCTCAGGGGCCAGAGAATGACCTCTGAGGAGGACCAGTCCCCGGGGAACCTGTCGGACGCTTCGCTCCCCACAGCGAGCCCTCGGTCCAGGAGTCTCACGCTGCTGGAGGACATGTGTACCTCTCTGGAGGAGAACCTGGTTCCTCCAACACCTCCACCCTCCACTGAAGGAGAAGATGGCAGAAGCACAGAGAGCAGCGTCAACGAGGATGAGGGCAAAGAGAAGGAGTTCATGCGTGCACACACACGAGACTGTGATGAAGAAAAACAGCTGCTTGTTGATGAAGATAATGCGTCAGATGCGCTGGACACGAATGCTCCCCCTTCATCATCATCTTCATCATTCGTCATCCCCGAGCTTCGATTAGATCGCTCCTTCAGTGCGGATGCCCTCTCCACCCCCGGCACCGATGAAGAGTACGAGGATGAGGATGAAGAGGAGGATGACGAAGAGGAGGAGGAAGACAGTGACGAGAACTACCTGGAGCGCAGTGACAGTAAACGGAGGAGCATGGTTGAAGCCTCTGCATGTGAAAAGCACCCGAGTGGACTCAGCGTGCAGAACTCCCTGCGCAGACGCACACACAGCGAGGGAAGTCTTCTCCAGGACCCGCGCACGACCTGTTTCACTTCTGATAATGCCATCCACTGCATGGAGGGCTCAGGGACACACACGGGCGGGTGGACGCTTCCCTCACCCAGAACCCTGAAGAAAGAGCTGATGAAGAACGGAGGCTCCATGCATCAGCTGTGCATGCTGTTCTCTGGTAGAAAAGTAAGTCCAAAGAGTTTATTAATAATTTCCCTTTGCCATGTTAGTTGCTTCCGCTGATATATTATTATAAATAAGCACCACTCACTTTCTTCACAAAAGCACAAGCACACCACAAGACAAAGACACAAGGAATAGTTCACCTAAAGATATAGGGCCCTATCATACACCCAGTGTTTTTTCCTAGTTTCAGCCTGACGCAGTTTTCGTTTTCACGTCCTGCGCCGCGTTGTTTAAATAGCAAATGTATTTGCACCCATCTGTGGCCCATGGGCTCCCGGTCTGAAAACCAGGTGTGTGTTCAGGCGCATTGTTGGCGCATTGCTATTTTGAAGAACTGAAATAGACAGAGCCATTGACCAACTGTAACCTGATCTGAAGTCTATGGCGCAGTTTTTTTTGTTTTGTTATTTAAAGAGCGTGTTGGTAATATGAGCCTATAGGCGGGTCCACAACGTGCGTACTCTTAGTCCCGTAGATGGTCTGCTCGTGCGTGAGGTTAAAGCCCGCGTGCAGACCATCTACGGGACAAAGTGTACGTGCAAAACGTAGAATCCGTTTCCTCGATAGAGAAGTGTGCCCCCTTCTATGGAGGTCGAAATATTGTGTGGTCATGTTTCTAGCGTAGCCGACAGCGAACACACAGCGCTACAGAGCGCGTTTCCTCACTACCTTGAAAAATACGTTTTCAGTGGTGTATAAAGACCTTACTTAATGAATCGTTATATTTGTATTACCTTAGAATGAGCAGTTTCTGTCTACACACACCGCGGGTTCCCGATCATTGAAATGCGCTGACATGTTTCTACAGGAGCCCTAAACGGACAAACGCGTTTCATTACTATGTTGCTCTTTGTGCAAGGAAGCAAGCTTAGTTCAGCGAATAAAACATTGACACAATGTATTATGTATTATGATTGCATTTATTATTGCATTATTATTGTATTATTATTGCAAAGTAACAATAATATTCGCAATAACATATAGTTTTACTGAAAAATTAAGTAAACATAATTTCTTAATTTATCCTTGTAACGAAACCTCATTGCTGAACTGCTACTCTCTGCTGTCTCAGGTGACAACATATTTTCCTGTCGGCCACCGTAACTTTTGTTGTTTGCAATTCATAACGTCACCACTAGATGCCGCTAAAAATCACACACTGCACCTTTAAAATAGGGTCCAAAAAATTCTGTCATCGTTTACTCATCCTCACGTCTTTCCAAACTATGATATTCTGCTCAATGTAAGTCTATAGGATGTTTTTGCCAGGTGAAAATCAAAAGTAAGACTTTTTTTCAAGATCATTTATGTTCTTTGTATAAGCATTGCATAGCGAAGGTTAGGGGTTTGATCCAATCACATCAGTTCATCATTAATAATAGAAGTATTGACAATAGCCTTAATTAAACACTAATAATTAATTATAATTAGTAATAATTAATAATTAGTAATTAGAAATAATTAGTTTCTGTAAATTTCGTAAACATTTGTTTAATTGAGCACAGTTTATTAATTTCAATGCAAATATAGATGCCTTGAAATACAGTAATTATTATTGATATACAAACAGCACCATCTCAGTCATAGTTGAACTAATTCACCCCTCAAATATCACATGAACAAGGTGCATAAAACGAGGAAAGCTCAAATATCACATCCTCTTTTAACAGTAACTTGCATTTGTTGATAGAAAAGAGATATTTTTATACTAAAATATAAAATGCATTGGATAGTAGATCATACATTACTGTGTCTGGGTTCGTAATGAAGTACTGAATAATAATAAAAATCACGCACAAAAAATACATTTACATTTTGTAGTTGGTATACTGTATACACAGTCATTGTGACTTTTGTGCTAGAGTGATATAATTAATACAATTAAATGAGTTTTTAATGTGTGTACAAAATGTTGCTGATATTTTCATGCTCATCATTCCTCCTTGATATTTGTTGATATGGCTCAGAATGAACACCGGGTTGTGCTCTCAGTTTGGTCCACTAAGTGGCGTTTTTTTTGCTCTTTAAGCAGTTTAAAGAGTATTTATCCAGACAAGCTCTTTTAAGAACACATGTTTATGTGCATGCCTGTCAATGCAAGCAAGTGCGAGTTCTGTTGATCCAATTTAAATAGAAACAAGTATATACCATATCTAGCTTTTCTACATACTTTATACTGTGCATTACTGAAGACAGAGATACGTTCCTCATCCTCCTTAATGAAACCACTGCAGGTTAATGTTTCTTTTGCTTTCATCTCTTATTTTTCTGTTATGCCTTTTTATTTTTTTGCCTTTTGCTCAACGCTTTTGAGTAGTAGCGTTTTTGAGTTTTGTTTGGCACATAAAGTTGCACACATCTAGACAGGTGCATACTGATCATAGGTCAAGGGTCTAGCGATGGCATTTTTCTGTTTATTTACAGTGCAATGTTAAAAACTACAGGATAAACAATATCAATTGACAACAGCTTGAACTTCCACTCATTTTAAACTCGAGGTAACACAAGCAAAACCATAACTGTGCATCAGACTAAAATTAATTGTCAATGAAACACTATTTTGAGTCAGTTCTGTTACATGTATTGATCAAACGGATTAGCAAAATGGTCTGGATTAGAATCATTTGGACAGCTTAATTGTTTGAAAGGGTTTCGCGCTTTGTAAAACTGTAGCACAATACTGATAACAAAAAGATTACTGTGGTAAAAGTGAATTTTCAGCTACAGTTGACTGAAACAAATCTGCAAAAAACATTTTATAGCGTGTACAATGTAAAAGTATAATTTATTGCCATGGTAGGTACAGTATTTATTAATGTAGCTTTGTAGTACCACCTGATGCTGTCACTGTAACATGATACTGCTATATGATGTTTTTTTAGTTAATAGTGACTATGATGTACTTTAGTCATAGTACTATGATAGTAAAATGTAAAAAATGGTGCTCTCAACAAATGTATTGGTGCTGATTTTGATTAATGGAAGAAAAAAAAAGTCATCACCTCGACAAGGAGACATGCAAGATAAGAGTGCATGATGGGAAGTATTTGTTCTAGTAGCTACTAATGAAAAGTGTGTGTGATTGATTCAAAGAGAGTGAATGAGGTGAATGATTCAAAGTGAGTGAATGAGGTGAATGATTTAAAGTGAGTGAATGAGGTGAATGATTCAAAGTGAGTGAATGAGGTGAATGATTCAAAGTGAGTGAAGGAGGTGAATGATTTAAAGAGAGTGAATAAGGTGAATGATTTAAAGACTCACTCAAAATGTCAGTCTCTTGTTGCCTACTGGCTTAACAATGTAACTTGCAGAAGTGACCATCGAAAAATCCTCACCACTAATGCACAGACCACTGACAGCCTGTCTGAGACAAGCAGACACAAACAGTTTGGCGTCCCGTGAGGCCAGTCAAATTCGAGGAAATATCAGAGAAGGAGAACTGTATCCCACTAAATGCTTTTGATGACTGTTTACATTGTCTCATACAGTTCAAAATGAATCTTTCTTTATGTTCCTGCTTGCACCGTTACTGTAAACTTACGGTACCTACAGTAAGTTTAAACTCTCTGCGGTAGGTGGTAAAACTACATCCTTTAAGAAACCACATTAAAAACGTCTCGGGTTACGACTGTAACCCTTGACCGGCTTGGCCTAAACAACTTTTTGTGCAAATGGTTGTTGGACTTTCTTATCGGAAGACCACAGGCAATTCGGGTCGGTATCAACACATCCAGTACGATCACGTTAAACACAGGGACTCCCCAAGGATGTGTTCTCAGCCCCCTGCTTTTCACTCTGCTAACCCATGACTGTTCACCAATGTACAGCACAAATCACTTCATAAAGTTTGCGGACGATACAACTGTGGTGGGTCTCATCAACAACAACAACGATGAGACAAACTACAGAAATTAAGTGTGCCAACTGGCCAGGTGGTGCAGCAAAAACAATCTCTCTCTAAATGTAGAGAAAACAAAGGATATTATTGTGGACTTTCGGAGAACTCACACCAGCACCCTTCTCTGACCATCAATAGTGCTGCTGTGGAGAGAGTAAGCAGCACCAAGTTTCTGGGTGTGCACATAACAGAGGACCTCTCCTGGTCTACCAATACTGCATCACTGGCTGAGGCCGGAGACACACTGGCTGCGTGACGTGAGCGTGACGTTTCTGTTGCGTGTCAGCTGCGTTGCGTTTTCTGTGTCTTTGGACGCCAGAAACGTGTCTGACGCGGCGCTGCTGCTAGGTGACGTACAGGGAGGGCTATCTAGGGACATAGGCGCCGTTTATATATATATATATATATATATATATATATATAAATATATATGTTTATATAAACATAAATATATAGCCTACTGATACAGCAAAGACAACGTCAGCAGTATAAACGGCAAAATAGGCTACAGAATATTTCATTCTGTATTGACAGGTGTTTGAAATCGATAATTATTTTTATTTTTTTAATAATATTTATATCTGCATTTATTTCAAAACCTATAGACTTTAAAACATAAAAATGTCATTTATTAATATGTATTCGCGTCAAAATGACATATACACATCTTTTCCTATTCTATTTTGCCTGGCTTCCAACACGCTTGCGTGTCCATGAAAAATAGGCGTCGGTTCTATTTCTAGCATGCACGTGTTTTCGGCGCGGCTTGAGCATGGGAGCCGAAACATGGGAGCCGAAATAAAAACGGACACGCCACGCAGCCAGTGTGTCCCCGGCCTAAGAAAGCCCAACAGTGCCTTTATTTCCTACACAAACTGAGGAGAGTTAGAGCCCCGGCACCCATTATGTGCTCATTCTATCGGGGGACCATTGAAAGCATCCTGACCGGCTGCATCACTGTGTGGTTTGGTAACTGCACCACTCACAACCAGAAAGTGCTGCAGTGCATAGTAAATGCAGCAGGAAAGATAATCGGTGCCACACTATTTTCCCTAAATGACATTTACAATGCCCGATTAACCAAAAAAGCACTCAGCATAGCTGGTGATCCCACCCACCCCTCACACGGCTTCTTTAGTCTACTGCCATCAGGGAGGAGGTTTCAGAGCCTGCAGGCCCGAACCACTAGACTGAAGAACAGCTTCATCCACCAGGCTGTCAGGAAGTTGAACTCTCTTCCCTCTTAGCTCTTAGCCCTTCCCTCAGATGCACTGAGCTGTGACTTCTTGCCCCAATAGCGAATGGGCACACGTGCGCATACACACACACATGCACATGCACACACATGCACATGCACACACACACAATGCACCAGGCACACCGTTTACAATTGCTGCTCTCTCTCTTTCTTTTTGCATACTGTTTGCACTTTTTAATGGAAACCTATATAAATTATCATGTGCCTGATGTTCTTTTAAATGCTTGTATTGTGATTTATATATATTTTTAATACTTGTGTGTGTTGTGTTAGGGTTTTTACACCATGTGTCTGAGGGAAACGGAATTTCAATCCTCTGTATGTCCTGTACATGTAGTAGAATTGACAATATGGATGTGTCTGTCGAAACGGCTTTCCGGTGACATGACTCTCCCAACACGGGCCCTTGGGACAGAAACCACGGTTTCTTCCACATTGATAGGGAACGAAGGCATCTGCGCGTAACAATTATTATGCGGAACGGATCTCCCCTCGGAGAAAACCCCTTGGTTTTCAACGACCACTGTAGGGCCCTTATTTGCTGCTGCCATGAGCCCTAACACTCACTGAAAATGTTTCACAGTGATGGCTTGGCATAGCTTTATCCTGGTCAGCGTGGCCAGGATGGACTCGATCCGTGCAGGAGACAACTGTGCCCGTACCGTCACCGAGTCCCAAACCACTCCCAGGAACGTAGTACTCGTAGAACGCTCTTGTTCGTGTTGAGTCTCAACCCCAAGCCCTGAATATGGCCAAGGACGACATCTCGATGCCAAACTGCCAGATCTCGAGACTGGGCCAGAATGAGCCAGTCGTCGATGTAGTTTAGCACACGGATGCCCTGGAGCTTCAGCGGGGGCAGAGCTGCATCCATGCACTTGGTGAATGTGCGAGGGGAGAGTGATAGGCCGAATGGAAGAACCCGATACTGGTACGCTTTGCCCTCCAAAAGCAAACCTCAGGAACTTCCTGTGAGAGGGAAGGATGGAGACGTGGAAGTATGCGTCCTTCAGATCTATCGTCACACACTCATGGGGGCGACCCTCAGAGGTCCCATAGCAGTTAGGACCTCTTTCCCTTCGCCTTCCTGGCCTGAAGACGGTTCTCAAATCCGCCTTCTCAGGAGGCTGCGGGTGGGAGCGCCGTCTAGAGTCCTAAGCTCTCCTTTTGGCCCTGCAGATACGAGAAGCTTGATGACGGCTGAGCCCTCCTGGACCTCGAGCGCCGAGGGATATATTGTCTGAAAGCTGCGATCTGTTTCTTTGCTTCCTGGAACCTGTCAATGACCATATTAACCGCATCGCCGAACAGCCCGGTCGTAGAAACAGGGGCGTCAAGAAGGAAGGCCCTATCTTTCTCTTTAATGCCAGAAAGATTAAGCCACAGATGCCTCTCCGTGGCTACCAGAGCTGCCATGGAGCGGGCCGTCTCCTTGGTAACCCGGAGAGACAGATCTGTGGCTCTACGCAATTCAGCAATATCATCTGGGGTTGGACCCTCGCATTCATCGAGGTCCCTTAACAGGTCGGCCTGGTACGCCTGCAAAATAGCCATGGTGTGCAGGCTCGGACCTGCCCGGCCCGCCGCCATATATGCTCTGCCCACTAAGCCAGATGCCATGCGACAGGGCTTAGAAGGCAGCGCCGGGGCTGTAAGAGATGATGGCTAAATAGCTGGCCAAAGGTTCTTCGACATGGACTAGTTTTATTCATACTTCAGACGCGTTACGCTAAGGGGCGGTTCCCCAAAGCGTCATATCGACGCAGTTCGAGTTCCCTCGAAAGGGAACTAATTTTTTGCCACATTGTTTTTTTGGTAACACTTAAAGGGTTAGTTCACCCAAAATTAAAATTCTTTCATTGATTACTCACCATCTTGTTGTTCCAAACCTGTAAGACTTTCGTTCATCTTCAGAACACAAATGAAGATATTTTTGATGAAATCTGAGAGCTTTCTGTCCCTTTATTAACAGTTATGCAACCACCACATTGTTGCTTCAAAAAGTTCATAAAGAGATCGTGAAACTAATCCATATGAATTGAGCAGTTTAGTCTAAATTTTCTGAAGAGACAAACTCACTTTATATGATGAACAGATTTGATTTAGGCTTTTATATGCATATAAACAATTAATTTATAACTTTATGTATAGTGCATTGCAAAGATATTCATAATGCTATATAATATATAATGCTATATATAATGCATTATATCTTTTCATAAACAATTGTAACCAAAGTTAAATTGCATTATAATATTTGCAAACTCCTTTCTACATATAGGTTGTTTGTCATGTGTTTTAATGCATTATAGATTTTAAAGTTGTGTTCAATTACTAGATAAGTATTATAATGCATTATAACTTGTTACAACTATTCATGAGATCATACAAAAGGTGCAATAAAAGGCATAATTAATTCACTAAAATACTTTTATAAACTTATTTATAACTTAAAGACTTTTAAGTCTTTTTATTTAATAGGCTATGCGTTTCCTATTTAATAGACTCCTTTTCTGTTTTGATCATGCATATGACCAGCAGGCCCAGTAACTGAACAGAAAGTGTTTTATTTCCTCAAACTTTTGAATCATCAGGTTCATTACAGTTATGCACGCAAAATAATGTCAACCATTTGATCTGAAATATTTCAGCAGAAATCTCAAGCCTGATCCAGCAGTGAACTGTGTTCCATGTCCTGCTTTATGCTTTTCTTTTAGTCCATTTTGAAGTGAATCTACACTTTTCATTCAAATCTATAGGCTAACTAAGTGAAATCTTTCAATATAAATTGCTGCTATTATGACATATCTGCACTTAAAAATATGGACAACTAAATATAGGTGGTAAATTTTCATTTGCCGGAATAAAAGTAATAGAATAAATTTCCCTTTCAAATAGATCCCTTGTACTGGGATTCTGATTTGGTATTATTGAATATTAAGTATTCAAATAAATTGTCAAAAACACAATTTAAATTTATATAAAAATGCTACCGAAAAGTGAATCTGTGAATTATATCCTCCCCCCTTATACCCTACCCATTAAAACCAAGTCATATCAAAATGTGCTTTTTTGTTATTAATAACAGTTCTTCAGCCATTATTATTTATAGTCATTATTAATAGCCACATTTTCAGAAATTGGTGCAATCACCAATCCAGTGCATGCGATCTCCTGTCTTATACACGTCAATGCAAGTGTCTCAGACGGCTCATGAATGAAAATCTCCACTAATGCAGTGGCTCGTAACTCACTTCTGGCTCTGCTGTTCACTTAAGAAAACAAAAGCCACAGAAGAAGTGCAACAGTGATGACAGTCCGCTCTCAGCACTTTCTCAGCCATAGCCGGTTTCTGTAGGCCTGTGTCTGGTGCATAATGAGACTATAAATATCCTGAATGGACACATGATCCTGTGTCTGTCTGCGCATGCATCTGGAGGAAATGTGTCTAAATGAATGTCTTCCTGGGAGAGGATGATGTTTAGCAGTGGAGTAAGGTCAAATGACACGCAATTTCATTATGTCTCAGAAACACAAGGCAAAAGGCAACACTTTCCTTGTATTGATGGTCATTTATTAAACAAGGTCAATGTTGGATATATTGTATACCTAGTATATAGAAGGACACATTTTGATGTGAAAAATGAGTAAATAACCTTTTTAAAGTAAAGTTTGGGCTAAGTAAGTTGTTAACTTAATACTCTCATTCATGCATTACATTAATCAAAAGTAACAAAGACATAATGTTACAAAGATTTATATTTCAAATAGAGTAAATGTTGTTCTTTTTAATTTTCTATTAATCTAAGAGTCCTGAAAAACTGTTTTACAGTTTCCACAAGCACGAAGCAGCATAACTGTTTTCAACATTGATAATAATCATAAATGTTTCTTGTGCAGCAAATCATCATATTAGAATGATTTATGTAGGATCAGGTGACACTGAAGACTGGAGTAATGATGCCTATGGAGGAGTGATCCAGCTCTCAGATTTAATCAAAAATATCTTAATTTGTGTCCCAAAGATGAACGAAGGTCTAACGGGGTTGGAACAACATGAGGGAGAGTAAATACTGACAGAATTTTCATTTTTGGGTGAACTATCCCTTTAAAATCACTCGCTGAGACGATGTTTCATGAGGATTGTTCTGAGGTATTGCCGGGCAAAAATATTCTGGACTATATTTTCGGTTTGTATGTGTGGACAGGAATTGGATCAAGAGGGGCAAAGGAAAAGAAGGAGGCGTTAAATATTATATATATTATATAAGTGAACAGATTTTGCAAGCCTGTATACATTACAGTGAAAGAGCGTGTGTGCGGTTCTGACATCGACATCAACCTTTTCAGATGATTCAGATACTGTAGGTTGTGTTACAGTAACAGTGTATAGGAGTGTGGTGGAGGGTTTTGCAGAGTGTTGTGAGTTGAATCACCTCCATCTTTACATCAGAAAGATCTTGAACTCGAGATTTCAGGAGTCAGAAGATCCTGCTAAACTCAGTCAGCTTCAGAAGATGAACATGGACATCGCTGAGAGTAAATGTGCATTGACAATAAACTGGACTAACAATACAGAGTTTCTATACACTGAAAAAAGTGCATTTTTATATTGACTTGTCAAAAATCATGGTTTCCAATTTAAACCTGTTAAAACAAATGAATCTTCGCCATAGAAAAAAAAACACCACCATGTTATAATTATGAATTACATACTGGCTAGCTTTAAGTGTCATGTTAACCCTCCGGTGTTTTTTTGTGTTTTTTTTTTTGTGGGAAAACACACACACACACACACACTCACACACACACTCTTGTCACACACACACACACACACACACACACACACACACACACACACACACACACACACACACACACACACACACACACACACATACACACACACACGCACACACACACACACACACACACTGCAGAAAATATTGTGATTTTTTTTTTCTGGGTTATTTTTTTTTTTAGCACATACTGTAACAGAAAATATGATGCACATTTGAAAAAGACATCACATTAAACATTAAGGTCTTTGAAAGTTGTATTTATAGTAAGTAAACTAAATTACAGTAAACAGTGACTAACAAAATGTTTATACTTTTATAATCAAGTTAAAATTCTACTTCCTTGTTATAGCTAATTTAGCTTTTATTTATGATGAAATGTTATTTGTTTATGACAAAAGTTAAAAATTATTATATTGACCTACATTAAGTAACATTTTGGGTTATGTCTAAAGAAAAATAATTGATTACTTATGGTATTTGTAGGTTGACCTTGGTTGCTGGTTCCTGGCAGTGTCTTAAAGGGTTAGTTCACCTAAAAATGCCCCGAAATGTCTCTTTTAAATTTCTCGTTTTAGACTTGTAATTCGTGAACGGTTTTCTGTTTTGCTCTCTCCTCTCCAGAGGTCAAACATCGTCACAGCAAATCAGTGCGTACGGCCGTCTGCCGGAAGCTACTTATTATAGCTAATATATATTTAAATATGACAAAAACCCATCAATTCGCTTCAGAAAGCCTTTATTAAACCCGTGAAGCCATATGGATTATTTTTTTTATGATGGATGGATTAATTTATTTGGGCTTCAAAATCTCGCCTATTCATTCCCATTATAAAGCTTTGGAAGAGTCAGGATATATATTTTTTTAAATATAACTCCGATTGTGTTCGTCTGAAAGAAGATACTCAAATACACCTAGGATGGCTTGAGGGTGTGTAAATCATGGTATAATTGTCATTTTTGGTGAACTATCCCTTTAACGTGGCAAGAAAAAACAATCAACAGAGCCTTCAGGCTACAGCCCGGATCATCTGGTGCTTGTTTTGACCCACAGAGGGAGCTGTCGTCATGTTTTACACTGATTATTGTTCTGCACTTAACAAACCCGAACCCCATTTCAATGGATGGAAGAATGACTTGAAGCTATTTGTGAAATCTCTTCGGTGGATGATGGATAGAAATGCCCTCAAACTACTTTCCGTATTGGATTTGTTTATGTTATTGAACTAAGACCCTCACCCCCTTTTATTTAGGGTGTTTTTTTTTGTTTTTTTGTTCTATGTGATCTATCAACACAAATACAAATGTATGATTGTTGATTTATGCCTCAATTGTTTTTACTTGAATTATCTATATTAATAATAAAAAAAAGTTAACAAACGTGAGTGAATGACCTTCAGAATTTTTTGAGCTTTAGTTTGAGTAACGTGATTGAGTTTGATATACTATACTGTCAAACCAAAATTTATTCACGTTCAACATTTTTATAGATTTTACTGGTAGTCCACTGTATGAAGTATTTTTGGGTATAATGTCACAGTTTACTTTATTTTGCTGCTCTCACTTACATAAATGAAATATAGTGCCCTGCACCCACTAGTATAAAAATATAACAAATTATGGTCCCACTTTATATTAAGTGGCTTTAAGTACGATGTACTTACATCAAAAAATAAGTACAATGTACTTATTGTGTTCAGGTTGTATTGTAAAACACTTTTGCTGCTATTGAGGAGTGATACGGGTAAGTTTATGGTCAGGTGTGTGTGATACGGGTAAGGTTAGGGTCAGGTGTGTGTGATACGGGTAAGGTTAGGGTCAGGTGTGTGATACGGGTAAGGTTAGGGTCAGGTGTGTGTGATACTGGTAAGGTTAGGGTCAGGTGTGTGTGATACGGGTAAGGTTAGGGCCAGGTGTGTGTGATACGGGTTAGGTTGGGGTCAGGTGTGTGATACGGGTAAGGTTAGGGTCAGGTGTGTGTGATACGGGTAAGGTTAGGGTCAGGTGTGTGTGATACGGGTAAGGTTAGGGTCAGGTGTGTGATACGGCTGAGGTTAGGGTCAGGTGTGTGTGATACGGCTGAGGTTAGGGTCAGGTGTGTGTGATACGGGTAAGGTTAGGGTCAGGTGTGTGTGATACGGGGTAAGGTTAGGGTCAGGTGTGTGTGATACGGGTAAGGTTGGGGTCAGGTGTGTGTGATACGGGTAAGGTTAGGGTCAGGTGTGTGTGATACGGGTAAGGTTGGGGTCAGGTGTGTGATACGGGTAAGGTTAGGGTCAGGTGTGTGTGATACGGGTAAGGTTGGGGTCAGGTGTGTGTGATACGGGTAAGGTTAGGGTCAGGTGTGTGTGATACGGGTAAGGTTGGGGTCAGGTGTGTGATACGGGTAAGGTTAGGGTCAGGTGTGTGTGATACGGGTAAGGTTGGGGTCAGGTGTGTGTGATACGGGTAAGGTTTGGGGCAGGTGTGTGATACGGCTGAGGTTAGGGTCAGGTGTGTGTGATACGGCTGAGGTTAGGGTCAGGTGTGTGTGATACGGGTAAGGTTAGGGTCAGGTGTGTGTGATACGGGTAAGGTTAGGGTCAGGTGTGTGTGATACGGGTAAGGTTAGGGTCAGGTGTGTGTGATACGGCTGAGGTTAGAGTCAGGTGTATTTGATACGGGTAAGGTTAGGGTCAGGTGTGTGTGATACGGGGTAAGGTTAGGGTCAGGTGTGTGTGATTGGGTAAGGTTAGGGTCAGGTGTGTGTTATACGGGTAAGGTTAGGGTCAGGTGTGTGATACGGGTAAGGTTAGGGTCAGGTGTGTGTGACACTGGTAAGGTTAGAGTCAGGTGTGTGTGATACGGGTAAGGTTAGGGTCAGGTGTGTGTGATACGGGTAAGGTTAGGGTCAGGTGTGTGTGATACTGGTAAGGTTGGGGTCAGGTGTTTGATACGGGTAAGGTTAGGGTCAGGTGTGTGTGATACGGGTAAGGTTGGGGTCAGGTGTGTGTGATACGGGTAAGGTTAGGGTCAGGTGTGTGATACGGCTGAGGTTAGGGTCAGGTGTGTGTGATACGGCTGAGGTTAGGGTCAGGTGTGTGTTATACGGGTAAGGTTAGGGTCAGGTGTGTGTGATACGGGGTAAGGTTAGGGTCAGGTGTGTGTGATACGGGTAAGGTTAGGGTCAGGTGTGTGTGATACGGGGTAAGGTTAGGGTCAGGTGTGTGTGATACGGAGTAAGGTTAGGGTCAGGTGTGTGTTATACGGGTAAGGTTAGGGTCAGGTGTGTGTGATACTGGTAAGGTTAGGGTCAGGTCTGTGTGATACGGGGTAAGGTTAGGGTCAGGTGTGTGTGATACGGGGAAGGTTATGGTCAGGTGTGTGTGATACGGGTAAGGTTGGGGTCAGGTGTGTGTGATACGGGTAAGGTTAGGGTCAGGTGTGTGTGATACGGGTAAGGTTGGGGTCAGGTGTGTGATACGGGTAAGGTTAGGGTCAGGTGTGTGTGATACGGGTAAGGTTGGGGTCAGGTGTGTGTGATACGGGTAAGGTTGGGGTCAGGTGTGTGTGATACGGGTAAGGTTTGGGGCAGGTGTGTGATACGGCTGAGGTTAGGGTCAGGTGTGTGTGATACGGCTGAGGTTAGGGTCAGGTGTGTGTGATACGGGTAAGGTTAGGGTCAGGTGTGTGTGATACGGGTAAGGTTAGGGTCAGGTGTGTGTGATACGGGTAAGGTTAGGGTCAGGTGTGTGTGATACGGCTGAGGTTAGAGTCAGGTGTATTTGATACGGGTAAGGTTAGGGTCAGGTGTGTGTGATACGGGGTAAGGTTAGGGTCAGGTGTGTGTGATTGGGTAAGGTTAGGGTCAGGTGTGTGTTATACGGGTAAGGTTAGGGTCAGGTGTGTGATACGGGTAAGGTTAGGGTCAGGTGTGTGTGACACTGGTAAGGTTAGAGTCAGGTGTGTGTGATACGGGTAAGGTTAGGGTCAGGTGTGTGTGATACGGGTAAGGTTAGGGTCAGGTGTGTGTGATACTGGTAAGGTTGGGGTCAGGTGTTTGATACGGGTAAGGTTAGGGTCAGGTGTGTGTGATACGGGTAAGGTTGGGGTCAGGTGTGTGTGATACGGGTAAGGTTAGGGTCAGGTGTGTGATACGGCTGAGGTTAGGGTCAGGTGTGTGTGATACGGCTGAGGTTAGGGTCAGGTGTGTGTTATACGGGTAAGGTTAGGGTCAGGTGTGTGTGATACGGGGTAAGGTTAGGGTCAGGTGTGTGTGATACGGGTAAGGTTAGGGTCAGGTGTGTGTGATACGGGGTAAGGTTAGGGTCAGGTGTGTGTGATACGGAGTAAGGTTAGGGTCAGGTGTGTGTTATACGGGTAAGGTTAGGGTCAGGTGTGTGTGATACTGGTAAGGTTAGGGTCAGGTCTGTGTGATACGGGGTAAGGTTAGGGTCAGGTGTGTGTGATACGGGGAAGGTTATGGTCAGGTGTGTGTGATACGGGTAAGGTTGGGGTCAGGTGTGTGTGATACGGGTAAGGTTAGGGTCAGGTGTGTGTGATACGGGTGAGGTTAGGGTCAGGTGTGTGTGATACGGCTGAGGTTAGGGTCAGGTGTGTGTGATACGGGTAAGGTTAGGGTCAGGTGTGTGTGATACGGGTAAGGTTAGGGTCAGGTGTGTGTGATACGGGTAAGGTTAGGGTCAGGTGTGTGTGATACGGCTGAGGTTAGAGTCAGGTGTATTTGATACGGGTAAGGTTAGGGTCAGGTGTGTGTGATACGGGGTAAGGTTAGGGTCAGGTGTGTGTGATTGGGTAAGGTTAGGGTCAGGTGTGTGTTATACGGGTAAGGTTAGGGTCAGGTGTGTGATACGGGTAAGGTTAGGGTCAGGTGTGTGTGACACTGGTAAGGTTAGAGTCAGGTGTGTGTGATACGGGTAAGGTTAGGGTCAGGTGTGTGTGATACGGGTAAGGTTAGGGTCAGGTGTGTGTGATACTGGTAAGGTTGGGGTCAGGTGTTTGATACGGGTAAGGTTAGGGTCAGGTGTGTGTGATACGGGTAAGGTTGGGGTCAGGTGTGTGTGATACGGGTAAGGTTAGGGTCAGGTGTGTGATACGGCTGAGGTTAGGGTCAGGTGTGTGTGATACGGCTGAGGTTAGGGTCAGGTGTGTGTTATACGGGTAAGGTTAGGGTCAGGTGTGTGTGATACGGGGTAAGGTTAGGGTCAGGTGTGTGTGATACGGGTAAGGTTAGGGTCAGGTGTGTGTGATACGGGGTAAGGTTAGGGTCAGGTGTGTGTGATACGGAGTAAGGTTAGGGTCAGGTGTGTGTTATACGGGTAAGGTTAGGGTCAGGTGTGTGTGATACTGGTAAGGTTAGGGTCAGGTCTGTGTGATACGGGGTAAGGTTAGGGTCAGGTGTGTGTGATACGGGGAAGGTTATGGTCAGGTGTGTGTGATACGGGTAAGGTTGGGGTCAGGTGTGTGTGATACGGGTAAGGTTAGGGTCAGGTGTGTGTGATACGGGTAAGGTTGGGGTCAGGTGTGTGATACGGGTAAGGTTAGGGTCAGGTGTGTGTGATACGGGTAAGGTTGGGGTCAGGTGTGTGTGATACGGGTAAGGTTAGGGTCAGATGTGTGATACGGCTGAGGTTAGGGTCAGGTGTGTGTGATACGGCTGAGGTTAGGGTCAGGTGTGTGTGATACGGGTAATAGGGTCAGGTGTGTGTGATACGGGTAAGGTTAGGGTCAGGTGTGTGTGATACGGGTAAGGTCAGGGTCAGGTGTGTGTGATTCGGGTAAGGTTAGGGTCAGGTGTGTGTGATACGGCTGAGGTTAGAGTCAGGTGTGTGTGATACGGGTAAGGTTAGGGTCAGGTGTGTGTGATACGGGGTAAGGTTAGGGTCAGGTGTGTGTGATACGGGTAAGGTTAGAGTCAGGTGTGTGTGATACGGGTAAGGTTAGGGTCAGGTGTGTGTGACACTGGTAAAGTTAGGGTCAGGTGTGTGTGATACGGGTAAGGTTAGGGTCAGGTGTGTGTGATACTGGTAAGGTTAGGGTCAGGTGTGTGTGATACGGGGTAAGTTTAGGATCAGGTGTGTGTGATACGGGTAAGGTTAGGGTTAGGGGGGTAAGGAGTAAGGAGTCCCGCCTCCTGAACATACATCGCTAAACTGAAGAATAGAATACTCAGTTTGTACAGTATAAAAATCATTATGTCTATGGAAAGTCCCCATAAAACATGAAAAAATAACATTGCTTGGTCTGTTGAAATGAGAGGCCTGTTTGATCAAGTTGAAACCTTGTCATCCCAGTCTCATCAGTTACATGTCTCAGAGCAATAGTCACAAGTGGCCATTGGCCAATGGTCACAACAGGACAAACTTGACAGTATTGATGCAAAACATATATGCCAACAGTTAATTTCTCTTAAAGGGATGTTCACTTATTTAAAAATGAAAATTCTGTCATCATTTACTCACTCTCAAGTTGTTTCAAACCAGATTCTTTCTTCTGCTGAAGACAAAAGAAGATATTTTGAAGAATGTCGATAACCAAACAGTTGATGGTAGCCATTGACTTTCATAGTATTTTTTTTTTCCTAGAATGGAAGTCAATGGCTACAATCAACTGTTTGGTTATCGCATTCTTCAAAATATCTTCTATTGTGTTAAGCAGAAGAAAGAAACTGGGTTGAAACAACTTGAGAGTGAGTAGCCTAAATGATTTTAGTTTTTGGGTGAACTATATCCTTTTAATGAAAGATGCAGACGTGTTTGGCTTCTTCAAAAAGCAAGGAACAAGACAGTATTGCACTATTGCATTGCACTATGAGTGGAGTAAAGTTAAGTCTCTGTTAAACTGCCTCCTTGTCTTTACCTGTAACATTACAGAATTAATGAATTAACGTATTTGTTATGGTCAATATAGACTAAAAACCTTAATACATTATCCTATTAATTTCCTGATTCCAACGCTTATGTGGATGTCCCCAGTCCCCACCAATCTGAAAATCTAACCTATGCCCTTAAAGAGAAGTATATAAACATATATAAGTTTGACTTTTTGCACCATTACAATACTTCTAGGTAATTAGTCATCATATCTTCCTCTCCATGAAACACATGTTAATGCTCAGTGGTACACACAAATGGTTCTTTAATGTATTTGCATTTTACTAAAATGGAAATTGGACTGAAATTCATTTTCTGTGGGCATATATGCGGCTTAAACAGGTAGTGCATCCCAAATTTTTCAACATTAACATTTTAATAACGTTATAGTCATGGCCTTTAGAAATTTTTTTTTTTTTGAGGAGGTTACTTTTACTTTTATACTTTAAGTAGTTTTGAAACCAGTACTTTTACACTTTTACTTGAGTAAAAAGCTTGAGTTGATACTTCAACTTCTACAGAAGTCTTTTTAAACCCTAGTATCTATACTTCTACTTGAGTAACGAATGTGAATACTTTTGACACCTCTATTTATTTGCTTCTGTGTCACATCGCTGTGGTTGCCAAAGCAGAGCTGGTGCCAGTGTGTTTCTGATGGAGGCAATGCTTTAGTTCACTGTACAACACACAGCAAGAGTCAATGATGCAGGACAAGTGTCTGGAAATGAGTTAAACACACCGTGTAACAGCCGGTTACCGTAAGTTATTGGGATCTGTTGTCATGGTTTCAAAACTTCTGGCTGGCATGGCACTGGTTTTTAAAGTGTAAGGCTGTGGATTTTTATTGGACGTTTGTGTGAATTTACAAGTTCACCCAAAAATGTTAAGTGTTATGTTAACCCTCTGGTGCTTTTTTTTTTTTTTAGTTTGTGGCATTGGCTGTGGGAAAACACACACACACACACACAGCATTCCTGTTAATTTTTTTTTCATTTCATGCTGTTTATTTTAACCGTACTTTGATGAAAATCGTCACACATTAGCCACATGTGATGAGACTCTGGGCCGTGAACGGTTTGTAATTGAACCGAGCCGAACCAAGCTCAAGTGGAAATATAACTGGAACTGTTTCTTGCTTTTGCTTTATTTTTTACTCAAATATTGCATACATTTGGAAAAAAATTCAGGAAATGTTTTTTACCTAATATTTGTATGACCTCTAATTGAGCACTAGAGGGTTAGTAGTTGCAACTAGCAACATTATGATGTTTTTTAAACACTAATTTACTTTCAGAGAAAGTAAAAGTTTACCTTCAAGTAAAAAGAGTAGGGTGAACATCCTGCATAATTTCTCATTTTGCATTAGATAGGAGATAAAAGAAATAGTTTTTTTTTGGGGGGGGGGGGGGGGGGGGTGTGAACTATCCCTGATTTATTAGTGCATCTGCTGTTTTTTCTCCTTCAGCTTGGCTGTGATGTGTATTTGTGTATTTACGTCTGTGTCTGAGTATTCACCATCGAGAGGTCAGCCTGTGTGACACCAGACACCTCTGCTCCAGTTTATGAACCGGAGTCATTGAGTGTGTGTGTGTGTCTGACAGGAAGCACAAATTATTCACATGCTTTCTGGCTTTCATGTGGCCTTGATGAGTTTGACCCTTTTTTCCTTTTGTAAAATCCCAAATCCTGTATAGATGCTTTTCAAACAGAAGGGAAAGAGTTCCTATTTATGTGTTTATTTATTCTTGAACTTATTAAATACATAAATAATTAAAAATGCATTAGTTTTATACTCTAGCTTGCCCTTGAAACTTGGCATTGGGTACTGCAATATTGTTGGCTCTTCATCCATAAATTGCTTGTGTTGTTCATTATAAGTTGTTTTGGATGAACGTTTCTGCTACATGTAAATGTAGATTCTGTGTTAGCTGGAGATATTGGTGCACCGAGCGTCACACACTCTTGAGTTACAGGAATGCCACTACTATATCAATGAAATCTCACTAATAGTTTTCAAGGGCTTTGTTGATGGATCTTCAAAGAATGTATCAATGATTTTTTGTATCAGTTTCCCTGCTGGATTTGACTCATGTAGTGTTGAGTGAGGAAGTCTACAGGAGTGTGTGATCCACACAACACAATATTCACAAACACCCTTCATCACAGGATGCCATCGCACAGACAGGAAGTTCCTATGTTCTGCTTTAATAGAGATCAATAACAGCAGGAAAAGTAGTTAACACGCACACACACACACACACACACACACACACACACACACACACACACACACACACACACACACACACACACACACACACACACACACACACACACACACACACACACATTTCCACCTTTAGTCACTATTATTTTTGTTTTTTGATTACATAGTACGGCAAGCATCACTTTTATTATAACCTAGCATTATGGAATTCAACAAATTATTGAAATTATTAAACTATTAAATAATAATTTTAAATTTTGCGGACAAAAAAGGTCCATTGGCAATAGTGTAATGATGTATGAATAAATGAAGCACGGCTCACACAAACAGCTTTCTGTTGGTCAACGCAGGGAATTTGTGTGACCAAACTGAACCATGAAATATAATCTGTGTCTGAAAATCTAAAGTGATCCCGCCGAATCCTATTGAAATGAGTCGATTTTGACTGTGAATTTTGTCAAACAACGGTAAATATGACTCCACCTTTACTTTTTAAAGGTGGTTTTAATACTGGCCACATTTACTTTGGTCTGAATTCATGAATGATTGTTCAGTGCTCCTGGATTCACTCACTTTATTCTATCGAACCTCATGCATTTCCATTCATCTTGCATCATCACAAACGCACACAGTGCCCATGATCAAGAACACAATGCGGTTGCTATATATATATATATATATATATATATATATATATTAATAGAGTAAATGACACTTGTGTCTATGTCTGTAACATATCATAATTCGATGAAAACACCAAAAACTCAACTTGCTTAAAATTTAAAAAAGGAAAAAAGTTGCAAAAAAAGACCCACACACTATAAAGGTGAAAAAGCACATGTGAGATTAAAAGACAGCTTTACTGAAGAACGGCAAATATTTCTGTCACAACATGACCTTTAGGCACAGAAGAAGGTCATTTGTGATTAAAATGGATGCCTTTTTTCAGTAAAGCTGTCGTATTTATATCACATTTGTTTTTTGTCCTTTTCAGCTCTAGTGTGTGGGTCTTTCACAAATCACAATTCAACAAACTGATCATCAAACTCTCACATCATGAAACCATATTCTGCGTCTGACTAAATTACCAGTCTGAAAACTCCATAATTCAATAAAATATTGTTAAATCACTTCAGTTTACATCTAATGGATCGGTTTCTTTTTCACGACCCTTCATCCGAGTCATATCTAGACATCAGAATTTCAAAAAGACTACAAGCTAGAGTTGTGATGGCAGGTTTTGCATGGACAAACACCACACACATTTACATCAGAAACATGAACACACACGACACCTGTTTGCTCAGACGACAGGTTCTTCTAGCTCTGCGAGGCCTTTCCTCTTCCTGGCTTTCTTCAGCTCTGTTACTCTCTATTGTGAAACGGGAACCCTCGGGAGCGCAGGATGACTTCAGGGTTCGTTTCCACATCAGTCTCACCCAGAACCAGCACAATACAAGGAAACCACAGAGACCAACGCAGACTAATACTGCAGGGGTTATTCAGAAACATGCATTGTCCATGTTTGAATTGTGATTTTGTTTAAACTAAAGAGAGGGGGGAAGTAATAATAACAAAAATGTGCAGGAACATCTGCAGTCTGCAGATACTGTGATTGTTCAGAAAGAAATGGCAGGGTTTACCTCTGTGCAAACTAAAGCAAACGGTTGACCAAAACGCGTCAGAGTTTTTTTTTTTAAAGGTTTAACATGACCAAGCCATCACAATAAAGGCTTTTTAATCTTTCTAAAGAGAGTGCCTTAGAGTTTCCGGAGTTTTTGTTACATATGATTATTCCATCCAAAGAGCATCTCAAGCAAACACTTTGAGTCCTGGAAGCGCTCCTCTAGACATTCGGTAAAGAGTGTCAGTCAAGTTAATTTAAAAAACGCTTTTAATATAGATCAGGGCTATTCAATTAATTTGGAATTGGGGCCAGTTCATGAAACTGAGGCAAAATAAGGGGCCACTTTGTTTTAAAATGTGGGTGGGACATTGCTAACACAATGCTAAATCATAAATCAGATGTATGTACAATAATATTATGATGTCCAGAAATCGATTTACAGTTTTTTTACAGTCGCTAGGACACATTTCTCAATACTTGGGTCACTTTTTCAAAACTCTTCACACAGTTCTCCAAACCAACTTTCAGCTCGGCACAGCAGTTCATTTCACTTTCAAAATGCACTAAAACTACCAAATCACTTCATTCATGTCTCAAATCAACATATTCTTCCATCACACTTGCAAAGGTTGACACCAACAAACACACTTTGTCACCCACAAAACAATGACCTAAAAAACACTAACAACAGGTAGCATTATACAATGTTTTCTTCTGTAAAACAAGCACACCTCTCTACTGTTTAGAATTCACTGCAATATGTGTTACTGGAATGAATCAGACATGATGCAGTATGCTTCAATATATCTTTTTTTTGCACAGAGTAATTCCAGAATACAAGAATTTGTACACACCATTCACCGATACAGATACAATAGGAATCAGCTGTGGTTGGTCCGATTGTCCAATTGTTTTTATAGCATTTCATTTTTAGATTCGAAATATATTTCATTACAATATTACTGTAGAAATGTAGCAAATTGCTGTCATATTCAGTTTTGTATTATGTTATTGTTTTGAACTTAAGTTCACCAGTTTTGAAAACAGTATGTAAGCATGTGCAAATTGGCCTGTAAGTACACAGAGTTTTGGTGATTGTTGTGTCGAAGTGAGAAAATAATTAATGTAATTTGAAAGATGTAGTCATTGAATGCATTTTGTGCCAAAGCAATGATAAATGATCCACAGTTTAGCCCACATGTACTTCTGTTGTGCTCACTGTGTGAAGAGTTTTGAAAAAGTGACCTAAGTATTGAGAAATGTGTCCTAGCGACTGTAAAAAACTGTAAATAGTACTTTGGGTTTAATTTGTCGTTTAATGAGGTCTAATATATGTTGTTAGTGGCGTGAATTATTTTGAGTGTGTAATTAAATGGTATATAACACTCAAATAGGTTTTTTTTTAAAACAATTTATCAAAACTGATTATGTTTATCAGTGGTTGAATATCAGGCAGGGACAATTTTGTGTGCATTTTTGTTTTGTAATTTCACTAGAACGAATAGAGAGCCTCCGTCCGAGTGAAGACTCACAAGAGAACACAGTATCCGCACCACTGATCACCGGCAACGAGCACTTTGATCACTTGATTTCAAAAACAACACATTTCAGCGCTAGATCACCTCTTATTTAACAAACGAACAAAATCAATGCTCTGCTAGTTAACTGGAGATTTATTATTTATTTGTATTGGTACATTCGTGCCGGGAGATGTTTCAAAAGTGGTGGGGACAATATCGACCTTAGCAAAAAGTGGTGGGGACATGTCCCTCCAGTCCCCAGTGTTGGGAAAGTTCACTTTCTACATGAACTACTTCAAAGTTCAGTTCACAAATTTTAAAATGCCTAAAGGGCCGGTACAAAATCACTCAGGGGCCGGACCCAGGCCGCCAATTGAATAGCCCGGATATAGATTGTTTCAAAGCAGCTTTACAGTGATAATAGGAAATTAAAGTTTTAAATCAGAGATTTATTGGTTTTCCAGCAGCTCTAGAATAAAGTTATTGTCCAGCTAAAGTTTGTTTTTGATTGATTCTCTTCCGTTGCTCAGATCATTAGTTATTAACTTAGAGGCCGCTAACACGTCACCGTTTTAACTGAAAACAGAAAACTTTTAACGTGTTCTGGCCGTTCATTTCCACGACAACAGTGTTTGGTGGTTTGAGAATGCAAACTTTAAAATTGGGATCCAAGGGTGCAAGTTTATAGCCTGGTAATACCAGACTCTGCTACTTCACTTTGCTTCGTACACAGAGTCTGGGATAGCATAATAGAGAAGTGTTTTCTCTCTCGCTAGGGGGCGCGTACTGAAGTTTAAAATCATTGGTTACCCGTAAGCCAATCAGATAAGTTTGTTTATGACGCATGTTATGCGCCGACACAGCCGCATCGAACCACAGACATCATGCATCGAACTCAAATCTATGATCGAACTTCCACTGTAAACACTTGATGATGCGAGCGAAATACCCGAGTGAACATGGCTGTAAACGACTTTTTTGATCTGTGAGTGATGTAATAGAATGACTGCTGCGCTTGACAGGGCACAAACGAGCAGAGAGAGAGAGAGAGAGAGAGAGAGAGAGAGAGAGAGAGAGAGAGAGAGAGAGAGAGAGAGAGAGAGAGAGAGAGAGAGAGAGAGAGAGAGAGAGAGAGAGAGAGAGAGAGAGAGAGAGAGAGAGAGAGAGAGAGAGAGAGAGAGAGAGAGAGAGAGAGCGAGCCCCGGCCGCGCGCGCGCACTCCCACGTCTACAAACAACACGAGCGCTGTCTTGCTCTCTCTCCCTCGCGCATATTCATAAAAATCAATCGACAAGATAGTAAGAGGTCGGAAGACCGCGGTTTCACGTGGAGCATTTGGAGATTTTTAGAGATTATAGACTCTAGGAACAACATCTCAATGAACAACATCTCAACTATAAAGGCCTGTCTCATATAAGTTAGACGCCTATCTCAAGTACAAGCCGGTGCAGTTCGACGATTTGGGCAAATAAAAGCCCGGGCTATTATTTGAAGTTTTACGGTATTTAAGACCTGGAAAAGAAAAGAGACACTGACCTGTCAAAAGGCTCCCCAGTCTCTCGCTGACGATCGGTAATAGTTGATAAATTAAACTTTTCCCAAAGGGAGTAGGGCCACAACATCACCTCCATTCAAAATGTTTAATACACACTCTTCGTGTTCGGGCTTCAGTTTGCTAATGCCGGGAATATTCTCCACAACAGAGCGAATTGCATCCGCGTCTCCATATCAGCGGTCGTTTTCGATTTCCCTGACCTAATCTTAAACACGGCGCTTACCGACTACGTCACGGCTTTCAGCCCGCCCTCTGTTCGTTGATTGGCCAGGCTGTTTTCAGGCCGGTGGAAAACAGAAAGATAGGCTGCTATCTCAGACTGACTACAGGAGCGAAATGAAATTAGCGGAAGTAGGAAGTCTGACGTAGTCAGGCTAGCAAGTTTAGAAAATTTATGAAAAACGTTATCATCTCCGTGTAAACATCAAAAACGTGAATCTGTGAAAACGGTGACAGTGTGCACATGTAGGGGAGCGCGTGGCACAACCTAACGCGGGGTTAAATGTAAAGCGGACCTTTTATATAGTTAGTCAGGATCAAGCAGATTGTGTTTCCGCTCTTTTTCTCCTGCTGCCAGAAGACGATCTCCCGCGAATTTGTGGAAAGTTTTGATAAGATTTCGTGAAGATACTGGACAAAGAGTGTTTTGACACCATGCAAGTAATTTTTTTCATCATAGGTTTTTTTCGGTTTCTGAGTGTGGTGTGTACGTCACCAAATCTAACTTTATCTGATATTAATCACTGTCTTGTTGGCTAAAACACAGCACCGTTTTGAAACATGTCAGCAACTCCTAGCAACCGTTAGCTAGGCTTAAAATATTTTTTACACAGCGGGGTTAGTTGTAGCACAGTGTTACAACTAAGCCGCCAAGTGTACAATGATAATCAAATGAAAACGGGAGCCACACAACGTTTCAGGTTTGACTATTTATTTATATATTTAACTTTGTTGGACTTTCACAAACAATGTTGGGATTTTTTTTTTTTAAAGTTTACTATGCATTGATCACTTGTTTAGCCTGTTTTTAATGCAATAAACCCTTTAAAATTTTATTTTAAGCTCGTTTTTATTATTTTTACTGTTATTATTATTAATAATAATAATTTTACATGCAGCTGCCACACACAAATGTAATTCAATTACAATATTTGATGATTTTATTGATTGATTTATTTATTTATTGCAAAACTGTGCAGCCCTTTCCTATATCTCTATCCATGATATTGATCCATAACAGAATGATGATTGGATTAGGGATGGATGTATGGATATCTATCTATACAGATGCACAAACAATATCAAACTATACAGATACAATAGTACTGAATGATGTGTGTTACAACTAACCCCTCTGTCTGTTACAATTAACCCAGCATATGGGGTAAGTTGTAACATTTAGACTTCTGTCACTTTCAGTGCAACTGTACGAAAATGCTAGGTCCTAGAAAAAAACTTTGTGTTCATTTGTAGCAGAGATGTATATGTTGCTTGTGTAAAAAGAAAGATGAATCTAACTTAATTATTTTTTTAATAATTGAGCCAAAACCAAAATGTGTTAGGTTGTGCCCCGCTCTCCCCTATATAATGTGTTTAGTCTATAGGTATGCGTGTTTGAATATGTATGTGCGCAGGTGCGTAGTTTTTCTTTACAAAATGACTGGGCACGATGTGGAGAATATGCTGTTATTTGGGCGCTGGTATATCCCAGCAAGCAGTGCGTCTGTTGTCTTTATTATAGTTATTAGTGTTTCCTTTGAGTTAGCACTTGGCCATTGACTTTGGTTCAATTATTTCTCGTCCAGCAACTGTTGAAAGTGCATGCTCCAACTATCGTCTTCAATATGACACGCTCCTGACTGCAATGATATTCTTTTTACTATGGGCTTTTTTCACATTCATTTCTTTTACTAAATGTACAACATTCTTAGTCCATGTCTGCTGTATTCTCAAATGTGCATGAAAGTCCTTAAAAACAGCATCTTTCAATTTTGTACTTGATGCAACAGAAGATATGTAGAAAGTTGAATTTACATACTACTGATGTTTATTGTTATGCCTCTTTAATAAAGCAGTTTTAACTTTACTTAATTTAAAATTTCAGATGACTATGCTGGACCAGCACTATATCAGCATAAACCAGCCTGGACTAACATATAATTAATGCTAGTTAAGCTGGGTTTTTGAGCTGTCGAAAGCATTATTATAGTTTTGTGGTTTAAAACACTGAAAACTGCAAACATAATCCTGACCGAGTTTGTTTGAACACAAAATCTTCAGCAGAGTCATGCTTTGTTTTTATCGCCGCATTAAAATCAATTCAGGTGTCACACATTCGACAGCTAATTTTAAATAAGGAACTGATTAAAGTTTCGGCACTAGCTACACAATTGTGTGGAGAAACATTTTATTTTGCATTATTATTCATAATGATCTCTTGAACCTTACAGAGGAAAGTGAATCATGCTGGCTCTCTCTATTTTTAATGCAATTGACTGTTCAGAATATCAGCAGTTTAGCCTTTAACCGTGTGACGTGTTTATGTGTAGCACCTACTCTTATCAAGTCAAGTCACCTTTACTTAATAATACACCTAATACAGATTTTTTCAAAGCAGCTTTATAGTGATAACAGGAAAATAATGAGTCAGTGATGCAAGTCTGCTGTAAAGCAGCTCCAAAAAGACGATAGTAAACAGTCATTTAGTTGAAATTGTTTCAGTTTGGTTGAAAATCTGAGTAAAGTTCATCAGGTAATGAGTTCAATGCAGCAATAAAGCAGATATGAAGAAAATAAAATGATGATGTCATCATCCAGCATTTCTTCTGTTTTTAATTTTTTAAATCTGGCTTTCTAGACATGTTTCTTATTTCCTAGCAATTTTCCCTCTTTGTTTGTCCTGATTTGTCTCTCTCTCTGCGGTGCAGGTTATTTAAAGCTCAGGGACAACACACACACACACACACACACACACACACACACACACACACGCACACACGCACGCACGCACGCACGCACGCACGCACGCACGCACGCACACACACACACACACACACACACACACACACACACACACACACACACACACACACACACACACACACACACACACACACACACGCACACGCACGCACACACACACACACACACACACACACACACACACACACACACACACACACACACACACACACACACACACACACTGAGAGATTCGGAGCATGTGTTTTCTGGAATGCAAGGAGAAGATTTCCCAGAGACTGCATGAGATTCATTGTCTTTTACAGTGTCAACATCATTAGTTTAATATTAATACTCACACATCTGTTATTAAATACATAACTGCCCTCGTGAGAAAGAAGTACATTTAGCATATTTTTTAAAAAGAGCACTTATTATGGAAAGAATATTCTTATGTGCCAACTGAATGAAATGTTTTCGGGCAACTAATTGTATGTTTTTTGCAATTGAAAAAGTTTACATTTATATTAAATGCAATTAAGAGTGTTTCTGAGTGTTTTTTTAAGTAGGACTTAAGTACATATGTATATGTAATTTCATAATTCTATTATCTTTGAAATATGGTTAAAGTTTACTGCTGAATGTACTGACAAGCAGTTTCAAATGATGAAGTTGCAGTTTTGTAAATGCTAATTCTTTAAAGCATGACAAAACATTATTAAAATACATAATGATTTAAAATGCCATTTAAAGTAAAAGTATACTCATAAAAAAGTCATAAAATTGTACTCTCTTTAGTGCACATTTAATACAATTAAGCACACTTGTTTTTCACAAGGGTGTAAAAGAATTGCTTAATTGTATTGAATGTTTCAATGCACTCATTTATTGATTGCATTGAAAAAAGATATCAAAGAACTTCAGTATTAATATTACCATACTATTGTTGCACCCTGTCAGGTTTTTATTTTAGTGCTGATTGCACATCTCTTACATAACACATAATAAACAAAAGGAAAGTCACAGTACGGTGTATAATCTCCAAATATTCCCACATTGTGCAATAAATCGCAACTGCATGGGGACGAAAACTAAAAAGAACTTGTTTGTGTTGCGTTAGAGCGTTCTGAATCTTTACTCGATGAAATTAAGCCACAGTAAGTTCCGAGAGATGAAAACAATTATGCTAATATGTTATCTAGAAATATTTACAGTATTTAGAAGTGGCCACAGTGACAATATTGTGCATATTAATTGCTGTGATAAACAGTGTTACCAAATGCCGGCACACGTCCACTTCAATGGCCCTCACAGAATATCCTTATTATATATTGTATTATATATTATTGACATACTGTAGCTCCATCATGATTGACGGTTTCATACAGTATGAAATTATTATTAAGGTTTGCAAGGATCACTAAGTAATGGCCTATAACCATCCAGAACATTCATACCAGTGTGCTAAAAACACATGCGCACCTTAAATAAAAAGCAAAAACTGTTATGAACAGCTGTGACGTTCAGTAGAGCTCTGTATTGGAACATAACTATGGCCACCCTTTAGTGCGCATTACACACACGTCATCAGTCAAGAATATGACCCACCTGCTCTGGAATAAATAAATACACACAAATGGTTGTAGCAACGTGAACTGTGTTTACATAGTAATCTAACACGCTTCAATGATTATCCTTACTGTTTAAACATTATGCTTACAAGTTTAAAATCCCTTTTTTCCACAGTTAACACGTGACTAGTGTTACACATATTTGACATTTATTGTAATGTGTGCCTTGCTCCTCTCAAGTTTCCTCCCTGTATTTACTGACTGTCACCGTAGCTTTCCGCTTGCTCACTGAAGGCACCTAAGGATAGTTTTCTGAAAAGTTGCTTTGAAACAATCTTCATTGTAAAACAAAAAATGGCATGACGACTTAACAAGTGATGGAAACATATTTGAAAGTTGTAAACAACACCAGAGTAAATATGGCTACATCTGTAGTCCACCTGAAGCTTGCATATGAGTGTTTTATGGACGCCTGCTCATCACACACTAATGGACTTCATCTAACGTCATTTTACATGTGTGTACATTTACGTCAGTATCATTCTGATGTTTGTCTTTGACATTTAGAGGGCTCTTTTTATTGAAGAACAACACTTGTACATTACTGCAGGTGAAGTCCTCCCTGAAGTTAAGTTATCTCTCTTTTAAAGGAATAGTTCACCCAAAGATTTCTGTCACCATTCATTTTTTTTTTTGGTCAAAAAATTCTGTCATTCTTTACTCACCCTCGAGTTCTTCCAAACCTGTATGAGTTTCTTCCTTCGGCTGAACACAAAAGAGGATATCTTGAAGAATGTTGGTAACCAGAGAGTTGATGAACCCATAGTATGGGAAACAAATACTATGGAAGTCAATGAAGACCAGAAACCATTTGGTTTCCAACATTCTTCCAAATATCTTCTTTTGTGTTCAACAGAAGAAAAAAACTTGTGCAAGTTTGGAACAACATGAGGTTGAGTAAGTGATGACAAAACTTTCATTTTTGGGTGAACTTTTATTTTAAGGCACATTGGTGTTTTCTCTTAGGGTGTATTCACACCTGCCTTGTTTGGTTCGATTGAATCGAACTCTAGTTCGTTTACCCCCTTGGTGCAAACCTTTTGGGAAGGTGTGAATACAGCAATCGAACTCGGGTGCGGACCAAACAACCGAACCGAGACCCAGCTGAAGAGGAGGTCTCGGTACGGTTCCAAACGAACTCTGGTACGGTTTGTTTACGGTGTGAACATGAACCGACCCAATTGCAAGAAAGCACTTGCACAATCAGTGATTCAACAACAACAGCATTGTTGTGCTGTGAAACAGCAAAAAACACATATACAGTATATCTGTTATGGTGAATGATTACCTAAGTACTTAGAGTAGGGATGTGACGGTGAGGATATTTTCCCACCGGTTAATCGACGTGTGACAACACCGGTAATACTGGTATCACCGGCGGGGGCTTTTAAATCACTAATTTGAGGGCAAACGTAAAATGCGCGCGTTAGCGTGGGCATGCATAATTGGTGCGGTCGTGCGGAGCAACACTGTTTTGTTATTGTGCGCTGAATTGGCGCTAATTTGAAAACGAAACTAATTTTTTTTTACATCGCTTATAAAAAGCTGGTGCGTCAGTGTGCACTTCACTTTTAAATTAGCGTCAATTCATCCTTCGCATGGACTTTGATGCGATCTGACAAATCAAAATCCACCATATTTTGTCCGACAAAGCAGTCAGGAGAGTTAGTAGATTAACCTCGGTGGATTTGAACTTGGCTTTAACAGAGGCAATCTCTCACGTCACGACACATTAGAGCCACAAAACGGTGGGCCTATTTATTGTTTCATTTTCTTTGACTGACCAAATTTGAAAGTTGAGACTTTGTTTCATATTAAATATTACCTGCTCGGTCCTGTCTGTCAGCGCGTTGTCAGTGTCCTTGTAGGCTACGTGAGGTGCACGTATAAAATGAAGTTAACGAACAAACATGATCCATCAGGAAACGCCATAGATCGCTGAATTTCACTGCACTTCATGAAGAGTTTTTCTTTAGCGTGAAGAAGCCGCTCGCCGGAGATGTGTTAAAAGATAGCGGAGTGCATTCATGATTATTAGGCTACCGGTATAATAATCATCCTGGCTCCGTGTCTGAGTGAGTAATTTACTCTCTTACCTTTGTTCTTTGATTAACATTAGTGACACTTTAAGACCAGCCGCTGCTGACAGAGAAGCGATCTGACACGCGTCTCATTTTCTCACAAATCTCTTCGTTAATTTAAGACTTTATTTAAATCATTTAATACTGCTCTTATGAGGACACTCGACAAAACGGACATTTTGGCATAATTTGTGTGTGTTATGGTTTGTTCAAGCCCAAAAGAGAACTCGATTCTGACGCACGTCTTTTCTGTGGGTCGCGCGCGCGTGTGTGTGTGTGTAATAGGCAGGAGTTATTGCGCGGTCTCTTTAGTCTTGTCGCGCTTAAAAGCATTCACATTAATAAGAGCCTGATCATACAACGCTAGTCAACGGGTGACAGAAAAAAACGGATAATGCGTAATTGCGTTAAATATTTTAACGCTTTAAAAAAATTTTTTTTTGTTTTTTCACGCGGTGGGCAAGTGATGAAACCGGTGTTGCGACTGAACACCGTGTAACACCGGTAACACCGACTACCGTAGCAAGCCTAACTTAGAGTGATTAAAAGATCAACTAATTTCCAAAAGGCACAAAGTAAAAGATGACAAGTTTCTTAAATGCTTTTAGTTCATTTTCCTTTTTTTTTTTTTTTTTTGCAATTCCGTGATGATAAAAAAGAAAAAGGCATGGGCACTCTGCATTGGTCAGTACTTAGGAACGCCACCTTTGGCAAGTATCACAGCTTATAAATGCCTTTCGTAGCCAGCTAAGAGTATTTTTGCCCCTTGTTCCTTGCAAAAGGTTTCTAGTTCTATTAATTATTGGACCGTCTTGCTCTTTTGAGGTCTATCCACAGATTTTCGATGATACTTGAGGACAGTGAGGCCAGCTTGCACATCTTGAGGTTGTCCATCGTGTATTTTGTGTGTGTTTAGGATCATTATACTGCTGTAGAAGCATCCAGCCTTTTTACAGGCCGCATGATGTTAGCTTCCGGAGTTTGCTGGTGTTTAATTGAATTCATTCTTCGCTCAGTGACACTGGCTGCAACACCAGCCCAACGTATTAAAAATTGATCTTTTCATGACATTCTGCGTCCTTTTGTTCTCCAATCATACCTTTGCTCATTCCAGCCCAAAAGTTTTATTTTCACTTGCAAACTTCAGACATTTTGTGCTGAGGATGCAGGAAAGGTTTCTCGTATATTTCATTTGTACATAGAGTCTGGCACCGCTCCATTGACAAGCATTAACTTTCTTGTAGGCGGGAACTCTATTGAAGTCTAAAACTATTGGATCTGCCCAGAGTCACTCTGGATCTGCCATAACCAATCGCTAACGTTTGGTCGTGACATCTTTATTTTCCCGAACCCCATGGGGAGGATGGCCACAAACAAAACTCATGAACAAAACTAAGCAAAGATTGTTCTTGCTCCGGCTTTAACTTCTTGATATTCGGCAGCGTTGCCACAACGGACCGAATGGCTTCGCTCGCATCTTTCTCCGCTGCCATTACTGAACTACAACTCTAAATAACACATGATATCAACTTCATCGTTCTTGTTTCTTTGCATGATTCATATTTGTTGAGGTGTCGCTTCACAGTAGAACAGTTCACCACCACTCCAGTTCTCTCTCAGAAAGTTTTCTTGGGCTTCCAGACCTCAGATTGACCTCCGCCATTCCTGTTTACTGACATTTCTGAATTGCATTAGAACTGAGGAAATGTCTGCTTAGAGGAGCACATGGATGTTGATTGTTGGGACTTTTGAAAAGTCATTGAAATTTGCATCACCTAACCTTTCCAAACAATGACTGTGAACAAGCTATAGACCTAACAAATAAAGTCTGAGACTTTGGTAAAGGTTATCTGAGATCTTATCTGAGAATGTTGCATGGTGCTCGTTTCCTTTTTTCACTCTGAATTTGTACAAAACAAAAATAATACACTAGTCTTGCTTAAAAAGTTTCAGAATATTTCATCTTAAATGTAGAATTATGTTAGTTTTGTTTGTATGTGTATGTGTGTGGGTGGGTGGGTGTGTGTATGTAGTTTTTGGGTTGAGTGATTGAGGAAATGAGGGTGTGTATAATGTATTTTTTGTACATGTGTTTTGTTTATTCTATTTTCTATCTGTTAGTATGAAACTAAATAAAAAAAATTGTTCCCCAAAAAAAAGAATATTTCATCTTTAGAGATGCACGATATATCGGCCACCATATCGGTACTGGTCGATATATATGATAGTTTTAGATGTTAATTAATGGATTATTTCCTTCAGCTGAGACACTTCAGATGTTCAACATGATGGTTTTGAATTGCTTGAAATATGATCCGAATCCCTTCAAAAAAGGAAAATACCGTTAAGTGCAACATATGCAGTGCAAGTCTGTCATATAGGCTACATAAAATTACATTGAGAACATTAAAACTGTGTGCTTGGGTCATGGCTTTTTTGTAATCAAGTTCTCAAAAATGAAATACAAATTTTGATTTAGATTTATTGGCCAGTATTTCGGTTATCCGTTTTCAAATAACAGATATATATAACGGATATATTCAATATATAACGGATATATTTGGATATATAACGGGTATATAACGGATATATAACGGGTATATAACGGGTATATAACGGATATATAACGGGTATATAACGGATATATAACGGGTATATAACGGGTATATAACGGATATATAACGGATATATAACGGATATATAATGGATATATTCAAATAACGGGGTGGTGATGGCGCAGTGGATAAGACACATGCCTTTGGTGTGAGAAACCCGGGTTCGAATCCACTGTGAGATACCAATGTGTCCCTGAGCAAGACACTTAACCCCTAGTTGCTCCAGAGGCGTGCGACCACTGACATATATATAGCAATTGTAAGTCGCTTTGGATAAAAGCGTCGGCTAAATTAATAAATGTAAATATAAAGAATTATCGGTATCGGCCAAAATGTTCATATCGATGCATCGCTATTCATTTTTATACCTTCTACAGTCTTAGATATAAAGGTTCTTTATTGGCTTCTATCCACGAAGAACTTTAAACATCCATGGAATCTTTGCGTTGTACATAAGATTCTTTATAGTGGGAAAGAGTTCTTTAGAATAGAAAAAAAATGTAAAAACACCCCTTTTGGAAACCTTATTTTTAAGAGTGTACTCACTTAACTATTCAAAGAAAATCAACTTTGACCATGGGTGCCCAAACTTTTGCATTCCACTATAGGTGTGCTGTCAGAGAGAAGTTTTTTTTACATGCACACTCCAGAAGATCAGAGTAAAAAGAATGTGAAATATTTGAACTGGCATATATATATCTTTTTTTAAAGCTCTTCGATCTTTGTGTTTCACTGTAAAGTCAGTAGTATGAGAAGCATTTTAAAACTGAGAGGTAATGAGAAAAATTCATCAATAACACAGAGCAACCTCTCCTGCCCTCGGCATCAGATCTTTCAGGAATTGCTCCTCTGGGAATCCGGGTTTCCTGCTTCCCACAAATCGAGGTCCTAAGATTAGTTGTGTTATTGTGATGCCAGTGCTGACTGTTCTGACCCCTGTGGGATTATGGGATGGTTCTCTCAGAACTATCCATCTAACCTCCAAATTCTGGAATAATAATAATAATTGTTATGACCCAGTTGTTGTGTTGCGGTTCTGCTTGTTTTGTAGGTCTGTCTGGTGACTTGAGCGCACCTGAATCTCGTCCTTAAACTGTATTTAAACAGCGCTGAGTTGTCCTCAGTCTAGTTTGCCAGTCCTGCGCTCCAGTTTTGAGGATATTTGTTTTGTTTTGCATCCATGCGTTCATTCTGACAACACTCCCCAGTTATTCACTCTTGAACAACATCACTGATTACTGACATTCTGATTACGTTGGTTTCGTTCATTTTTAGTAGTTTTT
>NW_027509182.1:12100000-12127500 GCF_051911475.1 Siphateles boraxobius
GCAGAACGTGAGACAAGTGGATTTAGCTTTCGTCTCTTGACTGCCCCCATATTTGATCCACATTTTTCTGATCCTATTCTTCTCCCTTTTCTCATCGCATATCAGCTCGGAAGTGTTTATGATAAATAAAAACTGAAGAATATATTCAGCAAGTGGAAATAAAGTGTGGGATTAAAGTGTTTTACATGTATTTAATAGGCCTATAATAGAAATTTAAAGTATCCTAGCATTGATTGGACTGGCTGGAATAGTATGTATTTGCACAACAGTGTGTATATAAAAGTGTACTTGCACTTATAGTGTAAATAGCAACTACCATTATTTGGTGCTAATATCCTTTGCCTTTTTGCTGTGATCTGATTTAATGTATTAAGATCAAGACGGCCTAGTTGAATGGAGACACACACACACACACACACACACACACACACACACACACACACACACACACACACACACACACACACACACACACACACACACACACACACACACACACACACACACACACACACACACACACACACACACGACTCAGTGTGTTACAGAAGTGTTGAATGTGGGTAACACTGTGTTGTGAAATACATGTGAAATTGAGCCTCATTTAGATGAACGACATCAAAACAATAAACAGGAATGTGACACTGCACATCTTTGAGTAACAACACTCTTCACTTCCTTGAACTTACATATACTCTACAGTATGTAGACGACATCTCAGCCACTCTTCACAATCCAACATTGGCTCATTGGAAAAATAACATTTCTGCAAAACTCTAAAGATATGCATATAATTCACTGCAGATTCCAGATGAAATGAACAACATGCACCAATGCTACATTTTTCTATATATCCGAATAATTAGTTTACTAACATGTATTCATTACTTCAATGCTTCTCCTTAGATTAATACATTGTTTAAATGAATACATTGTTAGCTAACTCTGATTTGTATGTGTACATTTCTGAAATCCATAACTTGGACTGTTTCCTCTGATAACAGAAACTCTAAATTGTAATGTGGACTCGTGCATTTTCTGTAAAGCTGCTTTTCACAATTTGTATTTTGAAAAGCGCTATACAAATAAATGTGAATTGAATTGAATTTAACCGTTTTCTTTTTTTTTTACACAAATTATGGTTATAAAGGCAGGTTATCAATTAATAAAGACTTAATATCATGCACAATGCTATGCTATGACTTCAACATACTTTTACCATAGTGCATGATTTATGAACTAATACACTTTAAAGATTTGCATCACATAACCAGCTCATATTTGTCTTTTCTGATGTAGTTGGCTTGCTCGGCAGCTCATCTGGTACAGAAACGTTTTTATTGAGTTTTTATTTCGCTCGGGTTTAGTGTTTACGGTTAAGTGCCACTCACTGGACAGTGTTGCATTACATGCAAAAAGCCACATATGATAATTTTTTGCAGAAATGCCACTTCAGGAATGTATTTCCATTTTCCCGCAAGGTAACAAAGCCTGTGGCTCACCAAGTGCTTCACATGAGCAACTAAACATTGGGTTTAGAAACTCTAGATTTAGATGCGATGCAGGTCAGAAAGAAAATATTCAAGAGTTTTGTTCGAGACACACCGGTAGTTGGACATTAAAGAGATGTTTTTGCATGTTTCCACACGGGATATGTGACAGGAATCACTTTCCTAGCTTGCCCGACCAGGGCCGGCCCTGGCCAATTTGCTGCCCTAGGCAAGATTTTACCTGGTGCCCGATGCATCATAGTTCATTTCACCCTGTCATTTATCCTATATATGTATGTATATATATATATACACACACATTACAGCCTAAACACAAATAGCAAGAGCATTACACCTAGCATTCAAGTCAAGTCCCATTTATTTTTAATAAGTCGCTTTTTACAATATAGATTATTTATTTTGCATTATATATTTACAGCTTTACAGTTTTGTTGCGTTTATAATTTTGTTCAGTATATATAGCCGCTCTGGATAAAACAGTGATGTCATCGTCCAAATGTCATTCATGCACAAACTATTCATTGAGCGCTAGCAAAAGTGTTTGTTTTGCAGTTGATGGCAGCAATCTTCCAGTAAACTATGGCACGTTTCATGTTTTCACCATGAATGAAAATGCGAAATGTCTTCTTTAATGTTAATATCACATAAAACATTGCTACTTTTAATAAACCTGTAGCCTATATAAATATAATTAATAATTTTGGCAAATAAATGTAAAAAATGCCATATATCCCCCTCAAAACTGCACAACTGTAGAGTAAAACATTAATTAATAAAAGCGATAGTGAATGCGTCTAAAAAAACTGACGTGATTGTTACAAATCACACTGTCTGTGGCCTCTGGAGATCTCAGAACAACTGTTAGCTTAAAGTTTAAGGTAAAAATAACTGCCATTAAATTATATATCTTACTACTATGCAATTAGATAAACTGTTCATTCATTACATTACCTCTGTCTTTATCCCCTTTTATCCTCTTCTCTTCCGTTTGGCACTGTATCTATTGCAGACTATAATGCTAATCTAAAATATGTCATGTAAATTTGGCCATCCGTCACAATCAGGTAACTTTCACCATGTCTAGACCTGGCGCGAGCTGCCAGGCCCGTTTCTACGGGGTGCTTGAGTGTGTTAAGTGCCCTCAAACGAAAGCAATGCTGTCTACATTGGATCCAGCAAGCGGCGACGCTACACAACAAATTACCAACAGTAAACTGATCGCGCGCGCTGGCGCACTTCAAGCACTCGCTGGGCGGGGGAAGATTGATGCGCCGGACCGGAGTCGGGGGACTTAGTTAAGTTTTTGTGGAGTTTTTTTGCTTTATTTTGTAGTATTTTGAATTAATGTTTTTAAAATAGTATTAGTAAAAAAAAAAAATCAAAAAAAATTTCATTTTGCCGCCCCTATTGAGTGGCGCCCCTAGCATTTGCCTATTCCGCCTACTTCCGGCTATTCGGCCCTGTGCCCGACCCCTTGGTTCATGATCTCATTTTATTAGCTGTATGTCTTCTCACATCTAAGATGGCGAAGCCTCACTGAGAAGGGATTATGCGGCTTTTTACATTTAGTAACGACGTATTCGGATCACCCAGATTGCTCTAAACAGATGTGTGCTCACTTAAACACTGTGGCTGTGCAACGATTAATTGCGATTGATCGCATCCAAAATAAAAGTTTGTGTTTACATAATATACGTGTGTGTACTGTTAAATTATTTTTTATATATAAATACACACACATGCATGTAGCCTATATATTTAAGAAATATCTGCATGTATATACTGTATATATAATTTATATTATAAATATTAATATTTTATGTATAAATAACAATTTTTTTCTTAAATATACACATGCATGTGTGTGTATTTATATATACAAAATAATTATACACAGTACACACACACATATTATGTAAACAAACTTTTATTTTGGGTGCGATTAATCGTTGCACAGCACTATTAAAAACACAATGGCGTGTGAAATTGATCTGAAGTAGCGGGAAGCTTTTCCAGGTTTGATATAAAAGCTCCTCGCACAGATCCGTTAATGTGCACCTGGTTCGGCTCTAACAGAGGGAAGTTGTTTTCCTCACACCTGGTTTATGAGACACTGAGACACAGAAAGAGAGCAGTACAGCAGTAGAAGAGCAGTCTGAGTTATGGGCTCAGGCTCACCCGAGGGCACACAGCTGCTTTCTTCTGACGGGACACATTCACAGTCTGTCAACACAGTTCCCAGGTGTGGAGACCGCCTGTCCCACGCTGGCTGTCATCACACTACTTCATTATGAGCGTAACCATTCACAGAGAAATCCCACAGAGTGCTGGGATCTGATGAAAGACACTGATCATGCACCAACATCTCCTCCGTGATTCATAGCATGCACTCTCATTTGAAATATATGTATGATATTTGAGAAGCAGATTTTAGTGGATAAATCAAGCCAGTTTTTCAGAGTTCGTCCTTGTGTCACATTACTTTTTACAGTATATCTGTCTATTTTATAATCATATTTTATAATTTATTCTCTATTTACAATAAATGAGAGATAACTTATGGATAATAATAAAAGAGTAGGCCCAACTACCAATCTCTAGACAGTTACACCACCCAGACAATTAAAATAATTCTAAATGTCAGAATTGATTCCTGAACCGGGAGAAAAAAAAAAGAAGAAGAAGAAAATATATATATATATATATTCACTACCGCTCAAAAGTTTGGGGTCCGTAAGATTACCGATTTAATGTTTTTAATTTATGTGCTCATAATCTTGTGAGATATTAACTGTTTTGAATAGCTTTTAAAATGTAATTTATTCCTGTGATCAGCATCTTCGGTGTCACATGATCCTTCAGAAATCATTCTAATATGATGATTTGCTGCTCAAGAAACATTTCTGATTATTATCAATGTTGAAAACAGATGTGCTGCTTCATACTTTTTGTGGAAACTGATATTTCTTTCAGGATTCTTTGATTAATAGAAACTTCATAGAATTACATTTATTTGAAATAGGCTTTTATATATATATATAATGTAACAGTTTTTACTGTCTCATTTGATCTATTTAGATCTATTTAGGGTTAGGTGTAAGTAGGATAAGTTTACATGTACGTTACTTATAGTGTGTTGGAGGGCATCAAAATAAAGAGTTTGCAGATATTACAGTTATTCTCATTCGCGGTATTGACGTTCACTAAACTGTGCGCTCAATTGTCACAGCTGTTTGCTGGAACATCAGAACTCTATTGCATGTCTGCAAAACATAGCAGCTCACCCAAAACATTTCATTCATGCTTCAAAACCTTGTTATTGTGTCAGTATTGGCCAATGGTACCAAAAATAAGTGTTTTTGTCATTGTGTGAGTCACACTGATCAATATGTTTCGTTTTTTTTTTGTCTGTGTATCACATGGAGCATTTTAAATACAGATTCAGACGGTATGTAAAAATCGACTGGGAAAAGTCAATACTGTAGTACACAAAAAAAGTATTTGTATATATACAGTACGTTCATTTTTTGCAGGAATGTGTTGCATCTAAACTGAAAATACAAATGTATTTATACAGATGTAGCTCCTGCTGTTCAGAGATTGATGGATACGATTCTGATTAGCAAACATTACAAACATTCCATGGCATAAATATTTATGGGATATAACATGTCTGACAGATTTTGATCACTGAATGGATCATTTTGCACGTGAACGCTCACACAATGAAAGAACGTTTAAAAGTTGTGAAGAGTTTGACCGTTTCACTGAGAATCAACTCATCAGTTTCGATCAACAAGCCATGTTCATATATAGTCATTGTGCAAATTGTGGACAATTGTACTTACTCTTTTGCACACATGTGTCAAGCACATGCAGTTTGTTTACAGTAAATCAGTAAGAAATTCAAATCTGATGTGATCAAGAAACTCATTGTTCAGAGATCTCGACTTATTGTTTTGTGAAAAAAGTCTCATTTGAGAATTGAGCCAAAGCGATTGAGAAAAACTGTATGCAGAGTCTACTAAAGCCTGTTTTATGCTTCTGCGCATATCATCTATCTATCTATCTATCTATCTATCTATCTATCTATCTATCTATCTATCTATCTATCTATCTATCTATCTATCTGTCTATCTATCTATCTATCTATCTATCTATCTATCTATCTATCTATCTATCTATCTGTCTATCTGTCTATCTATCTATCTATCTATCTATCTATCTATCTATCTATCTATCTATCTATCTATCTATCTATCTATCTGTCTGTCTGTCTGTCTGTCTGTCTATCTATCTGTCTGTCTGTCTGTCTGTCTGTCTGTCTATCTATCTATCTATCTATCTATCTGTCTGTCTATCTATCTATCTATCTATCTATCTATCTATCTATCTATCTATCTATCTATCTATCTATCTATCTATCTATCTATCTATCTATCTATCTATCTGTCTATCTATCTATCTATCTATCTGTCTATCTATCTATCTATCTATCTATCTATCTATCTATCTATCTATCTATCTGTCTGTCTATCTATCTATCTATCATATATCATCTATCTATCATCTGTCTATCATCTATCATCTATCTATCTATCTATCTATCTATCTATCATATATCATCTATCTATCTATCTATCTATCTATCTATCTATCTATCTATCTATCTATCTATCTATCTATCTATCTATCTATCTGTCTGTCTATCTATCTATCTATCATATATCATCTATCTATCATCTATCTATCATCTATCATCTATCTATCTATCTATCTATCTATCTATCTATCTATCTATCTATCTATCTATCTATCTATCTATCTATCTATCTATCTATCTGTCTATCTATCTATCTATCTATCATATATCATCTATCTATCATCTATCTTTCTATCTATCTATCTATCTATCTATCTATCTATCTATCTATCTATCTATCTATCTATCTATCTATCTATCTATCTATCTATCTATCTGTCTGTCTGTCTGTCTGTCTGTCTATCTATCTATCTATCTATCTATCTATCATATATCATCTATCTATCATCTATCTATCATCTATCATCTATCTATCTATCATCTATCATCTATCTATCTATCTATCTATCTATCAATCAATCTATCTATCTATCAGATAGACGGATAGATGAATAGATAGATAGATAGATGATAGATAGATAGATGGATAGATAGATAGATAGATAGCTGGATCAATGATAGATAGATGGACAGACAGATAGATAGATGGATAGATAGATAGACAGACAGACAGAAAGACAGACAGATATATAGATAGATAGATAGATAGATAGATAGACAGACAGATAGATAGACAGATAGATAGATAGATAGATAGATAGATAGATAGATAGATGATAGATAGATACATAGATACATAGATAGATAGATAGATAGATAGATAGATAGATAGATAGATAGATAGATAGATGGATCAATGATAGATAGATGGACAGATAGATAGATAGACAGACAGACAGATAGAAAGACAGACAGATAGATAGATATATAGATAGATAGATAGATAGACAGACAAATAGATAGATAGATAGATAGATAGATAGATAGATAGATAGATAGATAGATAGATAGATAGATAGATAGATAGACAGACAGACGGACAGACAGACAGACAGACAGACAGACAGACAGATAGATAGATAGATAGATAGATAGATAGATAGATAGATAGATAGATAGATAGATAGATAGATAGATAGATAGATAGATAGATCTGGCCTGTGATTGGCTCACAGTAGTTCTGCCTCTCTGAGATCCTGTGCTATATAAAGACACACACTCTCTCTCTCTGTTGGAGGAATGTGAGTGTTCAACCACCCCGTCCCGCACACACACACACACACACCAACAGACACACACACGTTACACACAATGGTGGATTTCTCGGAGAAGTACCTGGAAAGGTAGGGACCAAACGCTCCTCAAGTGTTCTCCTCTGTTGCTCCGAGAGTTCTCACGCTAATGAGAAGAGGGAGGGAGGAAGAGAAAACAGAAATAGACGGATATTTTAGAAACGGGAGAAGATGAGGGTGACTGGAGTTCATGTCTCCTGTGGTGTTTGAGAGATGACACGGGAAGGCTTGAGTTTTTACTTCTTCTGGGTTTTCATGTTTGGATGTTGCTTTGGTGAAACTCTGCTATTATTTGCCTGGAATAGTCTTTACCAGTTAGTGTTGGTTTAAATATGTTGCTACACTTCAGTATACGTCAGTAATTCAATATTTTAATACAAACATTTTCAGAATTTCAGTAATGGAAATCTAATTAGAATCATAATAGAGATTAATGGTAGAGATGTAAAGCGTCACCACATTGAGCTTGACTTTTATTATTTATTTATTTATTTATATTTATATTTAATCGGGTTGTCTATGAAACTGAGATTGAGCATTGGGTTTGAAATGGTTTTTTTTTTGGTGTGTGATTTTTTTACTTATTTGAAATGGTGCGAAACTTGATAAAGGGTTTGGCACTTGCTGTGTGAACATCATATACTCAAATCATGGATATGATTAAAAAAAGTTAAATGGTCCTGAAAAAAAAATGTCAAACTTGTGCTCCTCGCAATAAAAATGTGTGCATTAGAAAATAAATGGAGACGAATTTCCTCTAGTGGAAACGTTTGGTACTGCGCCCACACAACATATGACTGAAAACTCATGTTTTCATATACAGTAGAAACCAGAAAAAAATTCTCGTTTAGATTTATGGCTATTATTTTATCGCAAGCTTAAATATATGTTTCATATAAAAATGTTACAATATTTTTGTGCATTTTTCCTAACAATAAACCTTTTAAGGGTTTTATTATTTTTTTAATAAATTATAGACTTTTTTCACATCAGCAATAATCCGTCACGCGTCTTCTTAAAAAATATAGAGAAACTCTGTGCTCCAAAGCATTTAAGATACATGACAGTTCAACTTGGATATTATATTTTTCAGTTCTATGCTCAAAAAATGGTAAAAACAGTGCATACATATAAGTTAATACCATAAAATGCAGTATGAAATGAAAAAGCATTATCGAACATTCACTTGAGCATTTTTTTGGGCGCGCACGCACACGAGGAGCCCCAGTGTTGATGCATTAATGAGAGGCTGACACTGAAAGTGATGTTGAAACACACTTGTACACACTACTTAACAACAGCAGATGTGTTGTGTGGTTCATGTACACGTACAAAATCACATTGACTATTTAAAGAAACACCAACAACATGTGTTTCGGCGGAGAAATCCAGTGCTATAGAAACTGCACTCATGTTGGGATCTGAACCCACATCACACTGCTTTTAAATCGCTGTCACGCTCTAAATGTGTTTCCCACAGCAAGTGTCCTGGTTTCACAGCCGGGAATAGCGCTGACTCTATTATGGGCCGTAATGTGAGCTGGGCAGGGAGGGAATAGGAAAGCCTGGAGATGATTGTGTCCTGCGAGCGTCTTCTGGAGCTGGATCAGAGTTCCAGTGAGGGCGTGTGTTCCTGACGAGAGATTACAGGCCTGTCCCGTGAGCAGCTGCTCCTGCTGGGTAATTATCCCTGTGTTTTCTGTCCCGATCGGCTCTGAAGCTGTCTCTGATAGACCTCTGACTGCTGCCACACTAAAGACACGCAGACACTGTCTCATGTCTTTTCCCACCGCATACCGCAAGTCCTCGCTGACACAGCTGGACATCGCTAATAATCATGCATTATGCCAGAGAGATCACACGTTTTCTTCTGCTTTCTCCAAGAGTCTTCCTTAAAGAGCTTAGTTAATTAGTAGGCGAGATCAACACCCTCTTGAGGTGTGAATACACACACACACACACACACACACACACACACACACACACACACACACACACACACACACACACACACACACTGCACAGCCAAAAAAAATAAAAAAATCCCTGTTTGGATTTAAATAGGCAAATGCTTATGGCACTTATCAAAAGGCATGATGATAAACACATCTTGAAATGATGATAATGTCAGATTCATCAGGATTGTGAAAGAATGGTTGAGAGGAACATGAAGAATCATTTTCACACATGAATCGGCTCCTCTGGATTATCAGATCGTAATGCATTGAAAGTGTTTGGGATTTGCTGGAGGAGATGTTGCTTTACTCTTGTATTGTCCATACAAGATCTTGACCAAATATTGATGCACCTCTTGATGGAAATAATATAACATTTATTTACATCAAGAAGTGCATCAATTGTTTGGTCAAGATCTTGTATTGACAATGCAAGAGTAAAGCAACATCTCCTCCAGCAAATCCCAAACACGTTTTTGAAAAACTTTTATTAATTAAATAGCTTTGTATTTTACTTTGTCAACAACTGACTCATTTGTGTATTTATTTGTATTTTTTGTAGTTTGTAATTCATACAGTCCAGCATGGGTTTGATTTCCTACAAATGCATGAACTTATAAAATATAAACTTTGAATGCAAGTCCCTGTGTAATGTAAAGGAATTTTAGGTGACAAAGTTATTTAAATGAAACATCGCTGGGATCTATGTTAAGTGTAACTGGGATGCAGTACATCTTTATTTTCCTACCTTGTTTGAGAAGTAACAACCCTGTTACTATGCTTGAGTGTGTAATTGAGTATTTGAATATGATTTTTCAGTCCTCTTACCTCCTCTTTTTATAGCTCAACTAATAATCTGAAACATATTTTCACTGGCGTGGCTTTTTCTCGTTGACTGATGCCACATGGCCATTACTAACAGTGTTGCAAAGCAGTGTGGAATCTCAACACTGTGGCACTGAATGGCCCCACACACACACACACACACACACACACACACACACACACACACACACACACACACACACACACACACACACACACACACACACACACACACACAGTAGTGTTTCCATGTTTTATGGGGATTTTCCATAGACATAATGATTTTTATACTGTACAAACTGTATATTATATTCCCTTACACTAACCCTACCCCTAAACCTACCCATCACAGAAAACTTTATGCATTTTTACATTTTCAAAAAACATCACTTAGTATGATTTATAAGCTGTTTTCCTCATGGGGACCAAAAAATGTCCCCACACGAACAAGGATTTCAGATATTGCCATCCTTATGGGGACATTTTGTAGGTAGGGTTTACCAGGCCACACACACACACACACACACACACACACACACACACACACACACACACACACACACACACACACACACACACACACACACACACACACACACACACACACAAACACACGCACGCACACACACACACACACACACACACACACACACACACACACACACACACACACACACACACACACACACACACACACACACACACACACACACACACACAAACGCACGCACACACACACACACACACACACACACACACACACACACACACACACACACACACACACACACACACACACACACACACACACACACACACACACACACACGTATATGTGTTTTACGGGGACTTTCCATAGATGTAATGGTTTTTTTACTGTACAAACTGTATATTCTACAGTATATTCAGTAAACATTGCCTTTAAACATTCAGTTTAACAGCATTAAAGAAGGCAAATGTTATCATTCAACTGAAGTATATGCATTTTAAACACATTATGTTCTTTGTTCATGCAGTAAATGCACATCCCTGAATGAGCGCGGTTTTATAACATATTTACTTTAACTGCTCAGGTCATTTTAATGGCCAAAATGCATCTAGAAATGCATCTTCATATTTACAGGTAAAGCTTCATATTCCCCATAATTCACACCCTGAATATACTCAAATAAACATAAAGTTGTCTTCATAAACAACTTAATATAAATAGTTTTCATACCAACATGATTTAAAAAAAAAAAAACAGCAAACAAATGTAAACGTTTAATCCTTTATATATTTTACACAGAGATATATATAGTGTTGAGAATGATCATATCCAGTAGGTGGCAGCATTGCATTTAATGTCAGTTGGAGATCCATAACAAACCTGTATATTTCTGTGCTGAACGATGACAAACTCAGTCTTATGTCACTGTCTGCTACAGTGCATTAGTTGCAGGACTCAGTTTTTCTGTTGCTCGTGTTCTTCTGTTTTCACCAATGCTCTGAGATCGCAGTGAAACCTGACCTGTTTCATTACACTTCTAAATATTTTCCAGACCCCATAAACTGGCGAGTGTGTACGATCCAACACCCTCCTTCTCAGACCCTCACAATTCAATCCAGATCTTCCCACTGGAAGTTAAAAATAAATCGCTCCGATGCATTCCTATTGGTCAGCATTCATTTATTCCTTGTAAAAGCACCATTTTTGTTCAAGAAGAGCTTTGGAATTTGATTTATTTTTTTCCTCTGCTCCATTTCTTTCGCAAATGGGCAACGTTTGACATACAAGCTTGCAAGTGGAATCACAATCCATCCAAAATACTGCATTTTTTTGGCATTTTCCATGTTTTGAGAGCTGTTTGAAATTATGCGAGTCAGTTTATCTCCCAAAAATCCTGATGTTTTCAGCAGTTTTTATGTTATCTGATCAGACTCCCGCGGCTTTCACATTCTCATTTCCCAAATAAAAAGATGCCTTTGGCAAACGTCAGATATAGCTAGAGTAAATATGAACCAGATTGGACTTTACCATTTCAGATAAGAGTTTAAATATCTTAAAAATGGCAAATATTATAACAGAATATTGAAAATGAGTGTGAAGTGTTTCCAGTTATCTAACTCTGACAAATCTTTCCTTTGGAGGGTAAACACAAGTCATTAATAATGTATTAAATAAGGCAAACGTCACTGTAATAAATTATATTGAACTATAGCAGTGTATGTCCTCATTTACACTGAGGTAAATGTGTGTATTGCATTTGGACTCATTCATTATTTCATGGATTTGGTTTTTTCTGAAACATCTGGTGTGAGGAGCTTCCTCTCAGTTAGTCACAGTGAAGCTGACTAATGTTTCATCATCCCGTTTCCCAGATCGTTGAGCAGATTCTCAGGCACTAACAGTCTTGGCTTAAACTAAACAATTTCGCAAATGAAACTTGTTTCTTCAGTCCTGATGTTTCAGATCAAGACTTGACCTGGATAGAGAAGATCCCAGTGTTGTATCTTGTCCAGTGTTGGTCTTTCTGAAGAAGGGGAATTCGTAGCTCCTACAGCACAACGCAATATGTCATAAATAGTTGCAGACTTCCTTTTTCCTGTCGAGGCTCGTCTACGCTTTCCGTCATCAAACCCCGAGGGCTGAATATGCCCGGATTATTAACCAGTGGTTTTACAGAACCTGACTTGATTGTTTCTGCTGTAGCTGTGTTAACATTACTGGAAACAATTAATACTGCCATAAGTGCTGTAGTATTTATGATACAGTATAATGCCCTTGTTTGACTTGTTTAGCAGATTGTCGTCACTATCCTATATAAACCTTTTTTTAAAGAAATTATTAGATGCAGTACATTGGTCAAAAGTGGCAGTTTGTAATGTTATAAAAAATGTTTTTCTTTTGAACTCTGTGAAAAAAATGTCACACGGTTTCCTCAAAATATCTGTTTTCAACATTGATAATAATCATAAATGTTTCTTGTGCAGCAAATCCTCATATTAGAATGATTTCTGAAGGATCATGTGACACCGAAGACTGAAAAAATCAGCTTTGATCACTGGAATAAATTACATTTTACAATATATTCACATAACTATTTGAAATTGTAATAATATCTGGCAATATTACGTTTTTACTGTATGTTTGATTAAATAAATGCAGCCTTGGTGAGCAGAAGAGATTTATTTAAAAAACATGAACAAATCTTACCGACCCCAAACTTTTAAACGGAAGTGTATATACAGAGATTTCGACAGATTTATACAAACTGCCAGGAAAACAAATCAATAAACAGTGTTTAAATCACAAAAATGTTAGTCCTGATGAGATGAGCCACATTCAAAACTGTTACACTCAACAGCTGAAAAAATATGCTTTATTACATTCTCAGAAAAAAAGGTACAAAAGCTGTCACTGTGGCGGTACCTTTTCAAAAGGTACACATTTGTACCTAAAGAGTGCATATCAGTCCCTCAAAGGTACATACTGGTACCAAAAGTGTACATATTAGTACCTAAATAGTACATATTAAAACCCTTTTGAAGGGTACTGTCCCAGTGACAGCTTTTGTACCTTTTTTCTGAGAGTGTATATGATCATTTTTAATTATATTTTATTCAGTATTATTTTTGTATCATATTGCTTTTGAGTTAAGAGGGTTTATTGCTCGATCCTGGACCGCAGGAACTCTCCGCGTGTGCTTTATGTAGGATCTCCGGCCTTCGGAGGGCCAAAAATGGGATTGAGCAGCTTTTTTTGGTGCAGTCATGAGCGTGTGCCTGTGTTACGAGAGGTCAGATGAGATGATGAGGGCAGAGGATCTGCAAACCACAGTGGAAATCAGTGCTCCTCTGGAAGAGCATCTGTGGGTTCATCTCATGAGACGGGGATCTAGGGGTGAACAGTCAGTCCCCGGGGCCCGTCGGCCTTAGGTTAGGGCTCCCGGGACCCCCGGTGGCTCCTGAACAACGGATCGACGGTGTGGAGAGTTGAGAACCCTCCCTTCACTCATCCGCTCGCTCAGACGAAGAAGAGAGATCGACGAGAGGCAGAAAGAACTGAGAGGAACTTCAAACGACGGCTCAACTTTGATAACTGCGGATTGAGGAAAACATGTATGGGTTACCGCGTTTTGGAATTATGCCGTTGTGTTTTCCGGGACTGAGATCGATGTGTTGGTTTTGTTTTGTTATGACCAGCAGAACTCAACCCTTACACTTCTGTGCGTTTTTCTGCAGGGCCAAAGACATGAAGAACCGACTCGCTTTCCTGAGGAGAAGGAATGAGTCTCCCGGAAGCACACCAGTCGGCAAGCTCGACAAAACCTTGAAGTCTATCAAGTAAGTGTGTGTGTGTGTGTGTCCGCCTGCTTGCTGGGGAAGGATCCAGCTGGTGGCTCTCTGCTCATGTGTGTGGGATGAAAGAGACAGACTAACCGAAAGGATGTCTTTTAGATCAATACGCTTGGAAGTGAGAATGTTGTGATATTAACGATATATTACCAGCAGGGCTTGACATTAACACCTGCCATGTGTGTGTGTATTTCAGCAGTGTGTAACGCAGTCACTCCTACTTGCCACTTTGGCGGGTTGAATTTTATTTATAACATATACATTTTTATTTGTATTTTTTTTAAAGGCATCTGACATAATAAACTATGTGTGATGTAGTGTTGTCAAAAATATCGATTTTTTTATACCGATACTGAAATATCTGAAATGCTTCTCATACACCAATACACACACACCCGCCTCTCCTCACTCACTCGTTATATTCTCTCCGGATGAATATTGTTGGTGTTACAGGGCTTGAATTTCAGTATGGGATTGCACGTATTGTGCATAATTTTACTCATTCCCGCAGATTTTGTGCTCACACTCAAAATATGCAAACATAAAACCAACTTGAGTCCGTTTTCACTGCTTATTGTGCGCTTAAACAGTCAAATACACACAAAATATTTTCAAAATTCTGGTTTTGGCGAGTATTCACTTAAACACAGTCAGTTATGTTTTAAGTGAATGTAAACAGTTGAGAAAGAAAACACATGTGTAACAGTATATTGGATCCGTGCGTCAGGTCTTAAAGGGACAGCAGCCTAATAAACATGATGCCAAATTATAAGATAATATTAAAAACTTCTATATGGCATTATATACCACTAGTCACAGTGGCTGGTGAGCAAAAAAGTTAATGTCACGCTCTGATTAGTAGTCAATAAATAATATAAAGTTCAGATGATACCAGAACAGAAATAAAATATAATAGAAAACAATTGAACTTATTGTATTTCAGCTAGTTGCCGAGGCAGCATTTCTCATTTTCATTCATTTAAACTTGAAGTACTAAAATAGCTAAAACTAAATAAACTAAAACTAGTAAATAATAATTAATAAAAACCCTGTAGGGTTATACCTTATTTTGATGGCCCAGTTTAGACATTTTACTAGCTTTAACTCATTTTGCAACTAGATGTCAATTACTCTCATTAGTATATTAGTAGACTTTTAGGTTTTAGGGTTTGGGTTTAGTAGAATAAGTTGACATGTAGTTACTTATAGTCAGTATGTCTGTTGGCGAGCATCAAAATGAAGTGTTAGCAGATATTAAGCAGACAGTCGACTAATACTCTAATGACAGTTAGTTGACATGTATTTGCAAAGTTACTTATAGTTAGTAGAATGTATAAAGTGGACCCTCGAAATAAAGTGTTCCTCAATATTGACATCTAATTCCAAATGTTAACAAAAAAATAAGAGTATCTCAATGATACTAAAACAACAAATGAATTCCAAAGATCTGTTTAATGCAGTGGATGTCATGCATCGCAGGGTTAAATCATTAGAGTTAGGGTTAAACACTGCAGATGCGCGTTTGTTAGCGTTAGTATTTTAAGTATGTTCAGTTATACATGAACTGCAAAATATGAGTTGTTGCATGGAACAGATGTGATCAAATGAATGCACAGAAGTTGCAAGTAGGTCAGATAATCACAGTTGTAAAGCACTGATTTTTGCTTCAGCACACTTTATGATTTTATCTCGAATAATGCTTCCCTGTTAGATAATGTTCCCTTATTAGGCAGTCTCATAATAAGTGTTACGGCTGCAGACTGTAGGTGTTGAGCTTAGACAGACGATGAAGACAAGAATGAGTCTCTGAGAGGAACTGTGGGCGGAGCCTCTGTCTAACACGCCGTCCTATTGGTTCAGCTCCTCCTCTTCACAGAGGGACATATAAAAGAGGCCTCACTCAGATGCTCAGCCTCACACACACACACACACACACACACACTCGAGCGAGAGCACAGCTTCGAATGGGTCATACAATGAGAAACATAACAGAGATGGGTTTGCTTAAAAACCGCACTGCCTTTATTTGCAGGCCCACTCCAGAAGAGGCAATGAAGTGGGGAGAATCGTTGGACAAGCTGCTCGTCCACAAATGTAAGATATATTTTCTTTATTATGATGCTTCTGTGGATGTAATATAATGAACTTGTTGTATTTGCTGAATTCCTTTTGGCTTGGCTTGAATCCACAGGGATGGCGACTGCATTGTTGCATTGTTTTAGGCATTCGTGTTTCCTCTCGACTTCCTGAGTCACTGAATGAACGCTCTGTTGAACATGCTCAATGGCTTTCATAGTAATCCCAGATGAGTCCTAGAGAAAGACCACAGATTAATGCATTCCGACAGAAGCCCACCATCCATATCATGACTTATCATTTTTGCTCAAACTCAGTGGTTTTGTGAGGTTCAGAGTGCTTGTGAGACACGTTTGGGGCTTTTTCCGCAGTGAATGCTTCCCTCATATGAAAGGCTGAGAGCATCCACATGCTGTTATCAGCAGGCTCTTATGGGAACGGAAAGGTGATTGCGTGCTTTGGGACGGAGCCACACTTCCTTCTATTTTAATGCTTCCCACCTTTAGATCTGAAAGGAAATGTCAGAATAATTCATTACATTTTTTTTGTTGCAGAATGCAGTGCTACTGTAAGGAAGCCACTTTTAAAAATGCACTGGAAAAACTATCACATTTTTCATTAAATGTTGTCTTGTACATTGCAAAAAAAGTACTTAGTATTCTTACTTAGTATTTTTGTCTTGTTTCCAGTCCAAATATCACAAAATTCGTAAATCAAGATGCGTTTACTAAAGTAGTAAAAAGGTATTACGTCTTATGTTTTGGGAAATAAATCAAAATTAAGTTATTAAAACAAGCAAAATGATCTGCCAATAGGGTAAAACAAGAAAAATAATCTTGTTTCTGTTTGAATTAAGATTATTTTTCTTCACCCATTGGCAGATAATTTTGCATTTTTAAGCGACAACTCATCTAATTTGGATTAATTTCCCCAGAGAACAAGACATGATATCTTATGTCATTTTACTCATCTAGTAAATACATCTTGATTCAAGAATTTTTTGATATTTGGACTGGAAACAAGACAAAAATACTAAGAAAGAAAAGCATTTTTGCAGTGTAGCACTGGCACATTTATTTTCACTTGTTTCAGGCATGGAAATTCGCTTTTAAATCACATAAAATGAATGAGATGTAAAATGGGAATGGCATCCCTGGTTATGAAAAGATTATTTAAAATCAGTATCAGTTGCTTAAACTGCATTGTAGTTATAGCAACCTGCAACACAAATAATGTGAGGGTTTGAATTTCCAGTTGAGTCACTGAAATGCAAGAAATGTTGAATTAATTAGAGAATAATGTTTCGTCCAAGGCATAGTAGCGAGAGTCTTGGATGAGAACAAACGCAGGGAAGTCTTGGTCAGAGTCGTGTTCTGGACTGGGTAATGCGCTAGTATTGACTCACGGGTTGGCGCGCGTGGAGGCTGCCGTTGCCATGGCTCTCTGTTTATCCATCCAATAACATCTCCCCTTTTTCTGCCTCTTTCTTTCCTCATCAGATGGGTTGGCGGCGTTCAGAGCTTTCTTGCGCACAGAGTTTAGTGAAGAGAATCTGGATTTCTGGCTGGCCTGCGAGGATTACAAGAAGATTAAATCCCAGTCCAAGATGACATCGAAAGCTAAGAAAATCTATGCGGAATTCATCGCCATCCAGTCCTGTAAAGAGGTGAGCATGAAGTCTCGTATTTATTTGAGCTTTTACAGACTGCGAACACCTACTGAAACGTCCAACTGGGAATTGATAAAAGTTCAGTATCAATGCCATCCTGTATTATTTAGCAGCTTGGCTGGAAATATTCTTAAAATGCTCCGCAATGTGTCATGAAACTAAAACATTTGTCAGAGTCATGGAGGATATGATGTCATGCCTGACTAATGGACTCCCTCTTGGGCACACAACACACAGCTGACAGTTTGAGTGCATGTTTTCATTTTCCAAACTTGGAAGGCAGTTTGGAAACTCAAAATGAGACGAGCAGCAGGAGCTCGCTGCACTTTCCAGCTGTGAAAATCAGGCTAAGCTTTGTGTAGATTCACAGCGCCAGATCTTTGACTTCCAGCATCAAGTCCAGTCCAGATTTCAGCTTATTCTGGATAGACTGGAAGAAAACGTTTCACTGAAGTGTTAAAGAGATAGTTCATTTAAAAACGGACATTTTGTCATAGTTTACTCAAACCTGTATGAGTTTCTTTCTTCCGTTGAACACAAAAGAAGATATTTGAAAGAATTTTGGGAACAAGGCTGGTGACAGCACCAATTGACCTCAATAGTATTTTTTTTTCCTAATATGGAAGTCAATGGGTGCTGTTAAGGGTGAGTAAGTAATGACAATATTTTTGGGTGAACTATCCCTTTAAGGGACCAACCACAGTTTGATTTTCATGAGCAGGTTTATATCAAAAAGATCAGTTTCTCAACTGGTTTTAGCTTCATGACCCAGATTTTAAAATGAAGTATGAACACAATAATCAAACATTACTAATGTCAACAACAGAATATATGGGAGGTGTTTTCTTCTCCCTTTTAAAAGTTAATTAGCCTGTCAATGTTGTGTGCCAGTCTCCATGAGCTGTTGTAAAGAAAATGTAGTACAAACTACTTCTGAAGTCTACATGACTTACGTATGATCAGGATTTTTGTACGTCCACAAATAGTATGCAGGGTTCGCACAAGGTGCTTAAAGTGCTTGGAATTTAAGTCCTGGAAAACCCTTGAAAACAGCCAAATTAAAGTTACATTTTTATCGGAAAAATAAATCAATAAATACTTTCACGTAAAATTTACGCTGCTGCCTATCTGATATGGCTATGAGCTTGATATTGCTGATTTATTTCCAAGTATATGATACAGCTTTCATTCTTCAGGTCAATCATATCGGTCATAATCAAATCAGGTTATAATCAGGTCATAATCAAAAACAGTCTGAATGAGGAAATATCGTTATCTTTGTCACAGTTTCCTTTCAATGGTTCTGGGGATTTCCTGTGACTGACAGCGCTGGTCAATGCATTGATCTCTTCGAAGTGAAGCGTCAGAAGTGTTGCGCCTTATAAGGTGTTGTTCAAAGTTAAAATAATTCCCTTGTTTGCAACCTTTCTTCGTTCCAGAATGAATCAGCTTTTTTTTTAATGAATATTCTACTAAATCGCTCTTAAAGTCTCCTATTGGCGTAACCATGTAACCTGCACTGAAGTCGTTGATAAATACCCATCAGACCGTTGCTCAATACCAAGTACGTCAACATTATAATATTAAATATTATTTACTGAACGATAATAGCCATTATATACTTAGTATTGAATATATGTGATTAAATAAGTTGTAATTTGTATATTGGATACCTTGTATCTGTAATTTGAGTAAACAAAAATCTCAAACTATATTTTTAGTGCAAACAAGTCGTTAGACTGCAATATAATTATTAACAATGAAATGCTTTAGATCTTACAAATGAAATCATTTGTTTTCTAATTACATCTTTTAACAAGAATCGTGTTAGAAGTTTATTCCCACTTTCTATGCACTGAAAGTTTTGTAAATGTTCCCATACTTAAAGTTGCCACAGCAACTCTTTTATTAGTATACGTCTATCTACTTACCTGTTTTAGAATTTGAGCGATAATAAAGATATGGTTTGATAAGTGAGATCTCTAATTGTAGTCCTTGAAAACCAAAAAAGTAGTCTTTCAAAGTTCATTTTACAGCATCTGTAAGAACCCTGAGTATGAACTGATTATTCATAGTCATTGTAAACGTGATTTTGTTTCAATGTGGACTATACAAAATATGGTGCAGCCAACTTCCAGATGTTGTATAAATCCAGTTAAGTTATATTGGAAGCAGCAATTTGTCATTTGTGCACAAAATATATGTCCAGTCCTGTAGGGTTTAACTCCAAAAACACCTACCTGGAAGTTTCTAATGTTCCTGAAGACTAGGAATTAGGGATTCAGTTTAATTTCACATTTCCATGGCTCTCAGAAGTCATCATAATTGGGTAGACTTGCATTTTGCAGATTCTTTTATCCAAAGCGACTTACATTGCATTTCACGTTTACATTCTTATCAGTTCTTGCTTTCCCTGGGAATCGAACCCATGACCTTGGCGTTGCAAGCGCCAGCTCTCCACTGTGTGAACTATTGGAAGGCTAGACTTCTTTAGTGATAGTGTTTCTATGACTTTCCAAAAGAGGGGAACAAAATTTCAATAGATTGATTCTGTTGGTTACAAAGAGACAAAGATTTGCCATCACTCCCTCAGCCCTTGTGTTAGAAACACTCACATTCAGTTTTAACTAGTTTTCTGTAAATGAATGCCCAAAGTATAAAGCACAAAGTAAAATGATGTGAATGTTATCAGAATGAAAATAGGGTCCATTGGACACCCCTGCATTTCTGACTAAAGCGACTGTGGACGTGGAAGTAATGTCTCTTTTCTTTTTGGCCCTCAGGTGAATTTGGATTCCTACACCAGGGAACACACTAAAGAGAACTTGCAAGACATCAACCGCTCCTGCTTCGACCTGGCCCAGAGGAGGATATACGGCCTGATGGAGAAAGACTCGTATGCTCGATTTCTGCGCTCAGAGCTCTACGTGGACTTAGTGAATCAGAAGAAACTAAGCACCACATCGACATCATCCTCCTCCTAAGACGACACAGAGAGAGACACTCGAAGAAGTAGCATCCGCAAGGTTTCTTTCACTTAGCATTTCATTGTTATCAGCCATTCTATCTGTTAATGTGGCCAAAAGACAGAGGGTGGAGAAATGCACGAGGCGGCGTTTACAAATGGTGAAAGATAGTGTGGCGCTGGACGAGTGGGGCAACACCATGCTGAATAATGCTGGTTATTCCCATTTGAATGTTATTTAATTTGTGTACTGGAGATTATCGAGGCCGCTATTGCCTCTTTAACACTATGACAACTGGGTACTGTTAAAGCTCTTCCTCTTCTTCTGATCGAGCACTGCTGGTGCCACCAACCTCTCTTCGTTCTCCATTTCATGATGACTTTCCTGGACACTGAAACATGTCTCGTCTGTACGGGGTTTGATGTCTGGACGGCACGTAAGCATCGTCGATGATCATGCACTTACTGCTCACTGGTGTTCCTGTGACTCCATGCCACATGATGACGTTTCTGGCACAAGATATCATTTAATCAAATAAATGTACAAAGGAACGGACCGGACGTTTGGCTCCGGGCTTGAAATGGACTGTCGTTGGTCTCTAAAGACTTTACAAAACATGCTTAGCTGCGATCTGTAAAGCCAATAAGCCATTCATTGTAGCGCCACATATTAGGAATGAAAGAGACAGTATTCTCAGGATATTACGGCACTCAACTATGAAGCTTCCAGACTTATTTAACCCTTTGTTTCCTCACTTTTCTGACTTTAGGTTTAATCATGCACTCGATATTTAACAGGGCACATGGTCAGTTAGGATCTGTCCCTTCATTTGTTAATAAGAAGACATGTTTTACCAGTACAAAAATGTAGTTATTTATTAATAAGTTTCACTGGTTGCTTTGTTCATTGCACTCAGCTAAATTTCCCTTTTCCACTTTGATCCAGGTCAGCAGCTGTCCTGATGTAAGTGCAATATGTTTATTATTTTTATTTGTGGACTTATCTTATGGATAGGTTTACCTTTTGTATGAAAAAGACAATGGATTGAGCTCTGCATTAATATTATTTTAAGTTACAGGTAATGTAAGGATTACATTAGTACACAAATTATTCTAACTGTGTTTCCCTGGCAGCAGGCAGCCGGGTTAATGGATGTATATATGATTCTTAAGAAAAAATGGTTAAAAAATATAAAAACACACAAGGTTTTGTGGGCGTACTATGAAGCGCTGTACCATGCTGTACCTATGTAAATATGTGAACCGTAAAGCTATAAAATGACATGTATTGTTATAAATCGGGGTGGCGCAGGTATGGTCGTCCTCTGCTTTGGACGTACACTGCTTGTAAGTAGTCATATGAAATGTATTTTATCATTTTCACTGTTTACAATTTCAACGCATCTCCTAAGATAGCAAGTGCAAGAGAACATAGAGGTTTAAAAAGTGTCATTACAAAACACAAATAAAACATTTAGATTTAGAAATTGCAACATTGCCTCCTGCCTCTCTTTTATTGCTGCTGTAGTAGTAGTAGTATTGCATGATTGAGCATTACTGAGTGTATTTTATAAAACCTATAAAGATGTCTGGGGTCAGTGTTACCCCACAATCAACAGAAAGAAATACCAAAAGAAAGAAGTCCTGAAGGTGTTTTCGTGACAATTTAGGCACATTTTTTCCCCCTCAAATGCTCATTACTGCATATTGCACCACTGAAAATAATCTGCAACTGGGAATGGGAAATTGGAAAAACTCAGTTTTTTTGTTATAGTAATGAAAATATTGTTTGGGGATTTTGAATATGCTCAGTTGTCATGGAGACAATTAAATAATGCCACACTGTCACGTGATATAACCCTGGTAAATGATATGGATTTTGTCATTTCCCGAGGTTTGGTGTGGAAGTTATGAAAAGACCAAGTTATTAAAATCCACCACGACACTCGTATATGATTTGCAGCCTGTAAAGTAAATTATGATGAATAGCTTCATAGAGTAATTTTGGGTAGCACTTTATTTTACAGTCCTCCCTATGTACGTACTATGTACTTATTATGGTAATTACAAGATAATAACTAGGTACTAACCCTGAACCTACACCTAACCCTAACCTTAACCCATGTAGTTATATTAACCTGTACTTTCTTAGGTAAGTACATGTAAGTACACATACTGTAAAATAAAGAGCACCCTAAATTTGTAATTATTTTGAAGAAAAAATAAGAGAAAACCCCCAACAATTTATGCAAAAATCTTGAGCTAGACACATTTATTATTTGTTTTCCCTCTTTATTTCATAACATTCCTCATTGTTATATTCATCACACCCTTTTCCAGGATTTCCTATCATTTAGAACTGAGGATCAAACAAATCCCTGCGGAATGTTTTTTTTTTTCGGAGAGGAGGGTCCTCTTTTATCAAATGTTGTGTAGAAACCATCCGAAATTCAAATTAAGATAATTTATCGAATGTGCGTACGTGTGATTCAGAGAAAATGTTAGTGCAAATACCAAACGTACTCACAAAAAAACATGCATATGATGTGGAATGTGAAATATATTTCTGCATAATAGGCAATTTTATAGCCTATAGACTGAGCAAAATAATTTATATGTCTGGAACCAAAGTATGCATACTAAATATTATACTTTAATGCTGTGTACCTGCAGTACTCCGACTCTGCCACAAGGAAAAGTGTGTATGGGAGTTTAGGTCCTAATCACTTTTTCATGTCAAAAACATTTTTTTAAATCTAAACATCAGAGTGGATAGCGTACACACTCTCTTAGACCAAATCCTTGCATGTTTTATAAATGAGGCCCGAGATCTCTCTGAATGAGCTTTATTTTAAGGCTTGCCTCTCTTAAAATCAACACTACAAACAGCAGCTATTGAGTGAGCTCTTCAGTGAGATGATGAGAATCGTGGCCCTCGATCACTTCAAGAAGCCCTGCCAACCCATCAAGGGCACTTTATCAGAATAATTCACAGTAGTCATGGCAGATTTATCTGAACACACTCATGAGCATCTGCTCTTCAGACACCACCTAAAACACAGCAAAACAGAGATTATTCAATTTACTCAATCATATACACAACAAAACTGTGTTTCTCTTCTGAACTCAATTTCTTTGCTTTGTAGTGTGCAGTCTATTAGAATAAATAATGTAGGGTGAATGTTAACCAATCGATTACTCAGAAATGATCAATGCAAATTATACAATTTAAAGATGTAACAAATATACACTCACCTAAAGGATTATTAGGAACACCATATTAATACTTTGTTTGACCCCCTTTCACCTTCAGAACTGCCTTAATTCTACGTGGCATTGATTCAACAAGGTGCTGAAAGCATTCTTTAGAAATGTTGGCCCATATTGATAGGATAGCATCTTGCAGTTGATGGAGATTTGTGGGATGCACATCCAGGGCACGAAGCTCCCGTTCCACCACATCCCAAAGATGCTCTATTGGGTTGAGATCTGGTGACTGTGGGGGCCATTTTAGTACAGTGAACTCATTGTCATGTTCAAGAAACCAATTTGAAATGATTCGAGCTTTTTGACGGTGCATTATCCTGCTGGAAGTAGCTATCAGATGATGGGTACATGGTGGCCATAAAGGGATGGACATGGTCAGAAACAATGCTCAGGTAGGCCGTGGCATTTAAACGATGCCCCAATTGGCACTAGGGGGCTTAAAGTGTGCAAAAAAAACATCCCCCACACCATTACACCACCACCACCAGCCTGCACAGTGGTAACAAGGCATGATGGATCCATGTTCTCATTCTGTTTACACCAAATTCTGACTCTACCATCTGAATGTCTCAACACAATTCGAGACTCATCAGACCAGGCAACATTTTTCCAGTCTTCAACTGTCCAATTTTGGTGAGCTCTTGCAAAGTAGTGGAGATGAGTGGTACCCGGTGGGGTCTTCTGCTGTTGTAGCCCATTCGCCTCAAGGTTGTGCGTGTTGTGGCTTCACAAATGCTTTGCTGCATACCTCGGTTGTAACGAGTGGTTATTTCAGACAAAGTTGCTCTTCTATCAGCTTGAATCAGCCGGCCCATTCTCCTCTGACCTCTAGCATCAACAAGGCATTTTCGCCCACAGGACTGCCGCCTACTGGATGTTTTTCCCTTTTCACACCATTCTTTGTAAACCCTAGAAATTGTTATGCGTGAAAATCCCGGTACCTGAGCAGATTGTGAAATACTCAGACCGGCCCGTCTGGGACCAACAACCATGCCACGCTCAAAATTGCTTAAATCACCTTTCTTTCCCATTCTGACATTCAGTTTGGAGTTCAGGAGATTGTCTTGACCAGGACCACACCCCTAAATGCATTGAAGCAACTGTGACGCTAAAAAGCTGGTTTGTGTCTAAGACTGCTGCACTGTTAAAAAAAAAAAAAAAAAACGGCGAATCTGAGAATCCGAATTTAAAATTGAGTGACAAAGAGTGGCGGAGAATGCCGAGTGAACCCGGAAGAAAGTGAAACTCACATACGGATGTATGCACGCAGAACTAAAGTGCAGAGAAAGTGAAAGACGCGATTGTTTCAGTGCACTAAAGACGCGAATTCAATGCATGAGTAATTTCTGCATGAAGATGACGAATGCCAAAAAGTTAAAAGGCTGAGGAGAGCAACGCGTGAGACGGGAAACGCATCAGAAATCGGTCATCTCAGGGACACTGATGGTATGACAACATCTCTCTTTAATTGCGTGAAGTACTGATTATCACTTAAATCTGTGTTATTTGACTATTATAATGTACAGAATAGAGGAGAACAGTGAATGTCATGCTTTGGTTGTTATTTAAGTGTATGGCCCACAGTTCTCAAGTGTGTTAAGAATATGCAACAGTGACGGGTACGACGTTTTCTAACTAGTTTGTGTAAATTGATATATTTAAAAATATGTATATTTAATAAGGAAAGAAAGGAAGCTTAAATATGTGAATGAAAAAATTTGGACAGTTTTATGTGTTAAAATCTTTATTTGGATTGTATTTGTTCACATTTGAAAGTATAATCAGAAATAATGATGTATCCTTTTATTTTCTTTGTTTTTTGTTTTGTTTTCTTCTTCTCTTTAAGGTTATCAACCTTAATAAATCCTTCTGAAAAGTGATTTGGAGTTGTTCCCTGTGTCCCCTGTGGTTGGCTGATGCTCTTTTCGAGTTAGGAGCAAATACTGATGCACAAAATTCCCAGATAACTCGACAGCAACTGCCATGTGATAGGTTGATTAGATAATTGCATTAATGAGAAATTGAACAGGTGTTCCTAATAATCCTTTAGGTGAGTGTATTTGAAACTGAAAAAAAAGGGAACCCTACAAAATCACTTTGAGACCAATTATCACTCCTTGGGTCACTTATGATTGCATAATACTGAAGGTACGTGAACTAGTTCATGTGGAAATCATGTACATGTTTAGATCCTGTAACTCCAGCACACTTTCTTCAGTGAAACAAACAGACTATGTCTACAACCCAATCCGGCTTCTTGTGAAACTGTCCGGAAACCAAAGGAAAATGCAAACAAGTTCCTGAAAGCCTTCAGTTCTCATCGTTATGTTTTTTAAATGTTTTTTTTTTCTTATAATTTTGCAATGATAGACCTTAGTCAAGTTAGACGCTATATTGAATTTAACAGGCATGAAAACCAGCCTGTAAGGGTTAGGGACCTATCTTCCACCCAGCGCAATTGACGTTGTACACGACGCATGCAGGGGTTATATTGGGCCGGAACGGTCCTGCGTTCCGGCACCTGCGGAACTGCTTTCCGGCACCTCAGATAAATTATTAAATAAATAGATTAATTAATCTCAACGAATCTCGCTGGTCCCGAGATGGACCGACTGGCTGACCAACCTCCCTTCCTCCCCGCTGAACCCCTCCTCACAGTGGTTGAGCGCGGTAAAGTTAGTTTAATGTTCGATATTTCGCCGTTCTATAGGGTCGGCAGTCTTACAAAGATATCAATAGCAGGATTAGTTTTAACATTATGTAACCATTATCAACATTAAATATTTGTTCAAAATCACTGTGCATTAATGCTGCATATTTATAGATGAGAATGCTTTGACGCGTTTCCACAACGCATGCCTGAGGGAACGTCTGCCAATTCCACCAACTGCGTTAAACGTAGCCTATAATTTGTATTTAAAATTACTTTTCAAATTACAAAGCTTGTAGAAGGTTCCTATTGGCAATGCTGATCTGGAAGCCTTGAGTAAATTAACTTA
>NW_027509182.1:12132500-12135000 GCF_051911475.1 Siphateles boraxobius
TTGAAATAAAGTCGTTATTTTTGTTTGTTTTTGCGCACAAAAAGTATTCTCGTCGCTTGATAAACTTAAGATTGAGCCACTGTAGGCACTTCGACTATTTTAACGATGTCTTTAATAACTTTTCTGGTAACAAGTTTCAATCCCTTAGAAGCCTATGGAGGAGTGATCCAGCTCTCAGATTTAATCAAAAATATCTTAATTCGTGTTACGAAGATGAATGAAGGTCTTACGGGGTTGAACAACATGAGGGAGAGTAATTACTGACAGAATTTACATTTTTGGGTGAACTATCACTTTAAGAAGAGTAGATGCTGACATCATTATATTACCAAAAGAGACAACTACTACTTTGATAAAACAATGCAGTGTATGAGGCAATGAAACATACATTTTATATGTCTAAAAACAAAAAGTCAACATTTTAAGTTGATTAAATCCATCATAAACTACAAAGAAGTCTATTTTAGGAAGATCTATAGAAGGTCATTTGTCTCTTCTGCCTTAAAAGACCTTTAAACTCATTCACTATATGCTCTAAAATCTAATAACTCTTTCTCTAATTGATTATCTTTTACATATTACATTAACAATCTATAAAAGGCTTCATGTACAATAAAGATCCCAAAACGCACACATAACATGGTGGCACTAATACATTGTTTGACATTTAACATGTGACTGCTGATGGCCAATCAGTTTTTCCCACCATTTGGAGAAGCTGTTTATTGTAGCTAATCCCGATCTCCCACGGCAGGATGATGATAAACACCAGGACACTCTCAGACCTTTTCCAAAACCGTGTTGCTAACATTACAACTCTGTTTGGATGAAGAACGGTATTTGACTAGCCTTATTACTAATAAGGAAGGCTTAAAGGACAATCCCGTGTTTAAAACCAGTTCCTTTGAAAATATTCCACATAAACCATAAACAAATAAAGCAAGTCTTTGATCCAGTGTGTTATATTACTCTTTATACTCAGGTAAGAGAAGCTGCATATTGTTAGAAGTGGAGCCAACATCAAAAAATAGATGTTTGAATTGTGTATTTCGTACCTATAAAAGTATTCACGTGAGTGTAGAAACGCCCTGCTCTGACACCTGAACACATTTTTGCTTAAAAAAAAAAGAGAAGCTATTAAAGATGTGCAATTATACACTAGCATTCAAAAGTTTGGGGACGCTATTATATTTTTTAAAAGAAGTCTCTTATATTCACCAAGGCTGCATTTATTTGATAAAAAAAAATACAGTAAAAACACTAATATTATGAAATATGATTACATTTAAAAATAAAATTTCTAATGTAAACACATTTACAATAGATTGTCAAAAATCTAAAAATAAAAATACAAAACAGCCTTACTGCATAAGTGTTCACACGCTTTTACGGTAAAAAACCGGCAGCTGTGGTTGCCAGAACTTCACCGTCAATAATACAGTAGCAACATTATTGGTTTTACAGACTTAAATTAAAATTTACAGTAATAAAACATATTTCATTATCTGATATAGTGTTAATTTACCGACCTATTGAAGTATTAATATCTGTTTTGTACCATAATACACTGACAATCAACAATCACAGAAGTGATGAGTCACATGACCAATCGAAGCTCATCATAAGCCCCTCGTCAACAAGAAAGATAATACTAATATATAGAAGCTGCACAGTGTCCTTCGCACAAACATTAAACGCCATCATGGTAACACACATGACATTTAAAAAATGCAATAAACATTAATTGAACAACATTAAATGTAACATAAAACCCTAATGTGCATAACTGATTAGAAAAAAACTAAGACAACAAAAATACATCAAACGTGAAGTGTCACGCAGGGAATTGTGGGAATGTCAATTTACGTTTTTTCACTGAAATTGTATAATTATAACTTTCAAAAACTGTGAATTTAATGGTATTTTACAGTAAAATTACATTAAATGTACCATTAGATCTATCACAGTTATTTACCGTATATAGTAAGGACACTTTCTGTTAACCAATTAATAGTTTTTCACTGTAGAATTTTTACAGTCTTTTACTGTAAAAATCACGATCATTTTTTAGTGATTTGGGAATGTGTCTGAGAGTGAATCTCTCTCTGGTTTAGAGAATCAGATGTTTATGAGAGGATTCTCAGTCTTCTGCTCTCTGTGACACAGATATGACAATAACAAATAATGCAATTATTTCGTGTGTTTTTATAGTGAGTTTCCCTTGTTTTACAAAAGCAATGTGCAACATTTATTTAACTCCTTCCTGTATTTCACTATAAAGAAAGTGTGAATAATGGAATATTCGACGAATAATCGTCGAATAATAACGATGTGCACTGACTTAATTCCCTTTGATCATTTCTGAATTCCCAGTTAAAGGCGTTTGATTGTCCAGCATCACATGGCGAAGCCCCTCACACACACACACACACACACACACACACACACACACACACACACACACACACACACACACACACACACACACACACACACACAC